>NW_016817546.1:835596-846673 GCF_001698545.2 Rhinopithecus bieti | reverse complement strand
AAGGAGGGCAGACAGGGAGGGGTGGTGGGGAGGGTGGGGGAGAGAAGGAGGGCAGACAGGGGAGGGAGGGGAGAGAGAAGGGAAATGAGGGGAAGCGAAAGAGAGAGGGAGCAGGAGAGAGACAGACAGAGACAGAGACAGAGAGACAGACACCCCCAAGATGCATTGTGAAAGGTCAAGCCATTGCAAAGTCCCAAGCAGAAGAGGGACAGGATCTGACTTAACTTTCTTTTTTGTTTTTTGTTTTATTGAGATGGAGTCTCGCTCTGTCGCCCAGGCTGGAGTGCAGTGGCACAATCTCGGCTCACTGCAAGCTCCGCCTCCTGGGTTCATGCCATTCTCCTGCCTCAGCCTCCCAAGTAGGTGGGACTACAGGCGCCCACCACCACACCCAGCTAATTTTTTGTATTTGTAGTAGAGACGGGGTTTCACGATGTTAGCCAGGATGGTCTCAATCTCCTGACCTCATGATCCACCTCCGCCTGCCTCAGCCTCCCAAAGTGCTGGGATTACAGGCATGAGCCACTGCGCCCAGCCCTGACTTAACTTTTAAAAGGATCTTTAGGCTTGCTGTGTTGTGAAAACAACTGGTATGGGGGAGGGTGTGGAAGTGGGAGGTGGGCAGGGAGAACAAGACCCGTTAAGAACCTGCTAGGTAGCAGGCGCAGTGGCTCACGCCTGTAATCCCAGCACTTTGGGAGGCACAGGCAGGCGGACCATGAGGTCAGGAGATAGAGACCACCCTGGCTAACACTTGGTGAAACCCTGTCTCTACTAAAAATACAAAAACTTAGCCGGGCATGGTGGCGGGCGCCTGTAGTCCCAGCTACTCAGTAGGCTGAGGCAGGAAAATGGTGTGAACCCAGGAGGCGGAGCTTGCAGTGAGCCGAGATGACGCCACTGCACTCCAGCCTGGGCGACAGAGCGAGACTTTCTCCCAAAAAAAAAAAAGAAAGAAAAGAAAAAAAGAACCTGCTAGGGTAACCAGGCCAGAAGTGATGAAGGCTCAAAGAAGGTTTTGTCTGATTTTTTTTAAACATCCTGATTTTTTTTTGCTACCAACTGCAACTTTGGAAAGACAGATAAATCAACACATGATATTCATACTTGATTTACTGAGTATCTGCTATATTTAAGACACTCTAATTATTACCTTATCTAGTTACAGAACTATCTTCTTAAACTTAAACCCATATGCAAACAGTGAACTGGAATTCTCTAAATATCCCATATACATTTTACCCCCAAAACCTAATCTTCCCTTACTCTCTAATCTGATTATCTCATTAATGTTATTTCCTGTCCTAGTTGTTACTAAAGATAATAAGAGAGGAGGTATATCTGAGACAGAGCTTCGCTCTGTCACCCAGGCTGGAGTGCAATGGCACAATGTCGGCTCACTGCTGAGAACTCCACCTCCCAGGTTCAAGCAATTCTCCTGCCTCAGCCTCCTGAGTAGCTAGAATTACAGGTGTATGCCACTACACCCAGTTAATTTTTGTATTTATTTTAGTAGAGATGGGGTTTCACCATGTTGGCTGGGCTGGTCTCAAACTCCTGACCTCAAGTGATCCGCCCACCTCAACCTCCCCAACTGCTGGGATTACAAGCGTGAGCCACCACTCCCAGCCATAACTTTCTACATTACTTAAGTAGTTATATACAACGACACATAATTTCATCTAAAGTTCAAGACAATTCTGAGAGAGAAACACCCTTATTTACCTCTACCATTTTACAGGTAATGAAACTAAGCTTAGAAAAATGAAGTAACTTGCCAAAAGTTATTATGCTGGTAAACAGTGGAGCTGAGACTCAAACGTGGGATTCTAACTCATCCACAGTCACTTAAGTCAGAAACCTGGGAATTATCTTAGACTCTTCTCTCAGCCCCACGCCAGATACCCCCTCTCATTCACTCTCACACCATTACTATCTTAGTTCAGAGCTTCCACATCTCTAAACTCAGTTACCACAACAGTCCCACAGGTTATGTTGCTGTATCTTGTACAGCCCTCCCCTTCCATCCATTCTCCATGCTATCATCAGATACTCTCTTCAGTTCCAAACACAAGCTTTGTGCTCCAACCCAAGTATATGGTTAGGAACCCTACAGATTATGGAAACAGAGCCAAAAGTGTCAAGAGCTTTCTTCATCAGTATGCATGCATTAATTCCAGGACGAGCAACTTACCAAGCAATTTTTGGTAGCATCCCAACTTCAACATTCTCATTAACATTGGCAAGTATGAAAAACCTGGTGATTGCTCAATTTCTCCTTTTGTCTTTCTTCCCAACCCCAAAGGTGTAGACTTTAAGCATTTCAAGGACCTCATCAGACTTAGTCCCACCTTCCTATATTACTCCTTTCTTTTCTTATCCAATCAAAACTGCCATTCCTAAAAGGCCCAAATAGGTCTTGTTTCATAATGAGGTATCAGAAGAGACATATTTTAAAAAGGGGATCTAATTAAGTAAGTAGGTCTCTATTCTGGCATTTCATAGGCATGGGGGACAGCGATGATGGTAATAATAATGGCTAACATTTACCAAGATCTCTGTAAGCTGTGAGTCAGGTACTGTTTTACTTGCTTTACAAGTACTTAATTATCTGTTCCTTTAATAATCAAAACCACTCCATGAAGTGGGTATAATTATTATTATTATCACAATTTTTGGATAAGAAATTGAAGAGCTGGAGGAGTTAAGTAACATGTCCAAGGTCACCCAATCTAGTAAGCAGTGCCAGCGCTCCTAACCACCTCATACTAACAACTTCACTGTAATGGTAGACTCCAATAGAGATATATGAAGGAGATCACTGTGAGCTTATTCATTCATTTTTAAAATATTTCTTGGGAGTTTATTATATTCTGAGAATTATTCCTGCCACTGGGAATTTAATTGTAGATAATTTCACAAGAAAGGCATCAAATAATACATAAGTAAAAAGGAAAATAACACAATTTTACTCTGGAAAAAAAAAAAGGGTAAGGTGTTGTAGAGTAATGCGGTACTTTAGACCGGAAGCCAAGGAGGGCTCCCCTAAGGAATAATATTGAAATGAGATCTAAATTATAAAATGAAGCAAACAAAGAAAAAACCTGATGGAACCGCATCGAGACAATTATGATGAATGCAATACACCTCAGTGAGAGTTAGAGTTAGCTTGTTAGTTCCTAAAACAACAGAAAGGACAGGAGGCCACTGTGACTGACGCTAAGGGAGCAAGTGGAGAGTGGTCACACTTATATCAGAGACTCCGAAGTGTCAGCTATGCTGGCACACAGCCATAGGAAGAAAAAATCTGTATTTTATTCTCAGCAGAATGAGAATCTGAAGGGTTTTAAGTAAGAGAATGGGGTGATCTACGTTTCTGAAAAAGCAATCCCACTCCTCCAACTCTGTGTAAAGAATGAACTACAGGTCAGGCACAGTGGCTCACACCAGTAATCTCGGCACTTTGGGAGGCCGAGGCGGATGGGTAACTTGAGACCAGGAGTTCGAGACCAAGCCGGCCAACACTGCGAAACCTCATCTCTACTAAAATTACAAAAATTAACCAGGCGTGGTGGCAGGCACCTGTACAGAGCGAAACCTCATCTCTACTAAAAATACAAAAATTAGCCAGGCGTGGTGGTGGGCACCTGTAACACCAGCAGGAGAATAGCTTGAACCCAAGAGGCCGAGGTTACAGTGGGCCAAGATTATGCCACTGTACTCCAGCCTGGGTGACACAGCAAGATTCTGTCTCAAAAAAAAAAAAAAAAAAAAAGAACGGATTATAGAGTGATGAAAGTGGAAGACTGAAGAGGAATTAGGAGGCTGTTACTTCCAGAACCACGCCTGGCACACAGTCAGTAGTCAATGTGTTGAATAAATGAATGCTGCAATAGTCAAGGTAACAGAAGATGAGGGCTAAGACCTGGGTGGTAAAGTGCTACATGTAGAAACCATTCTGCCTCATTCAACATCTGTGAGTGTCACAAACCCAGTAGTCTTTTAAAACCAGAGCCTCTTTTCTGGCTGGAAACATGGAGGGTGTAGAAGAGAAGAAGGTGGTTCCTGCTGTGCCAGAAACCCTTAAGAAAAAGCAAAGGAATTTCAGAGCTGAAGGTCAAGCGCCTAAGAAAGAAGTTTGCCCAAAACATGCTTTGAAAGGCAGGGAGGAACCTTATCTACGAAAAAGCAAAGCACTATCACAAGGAACATGGGCAGATGTACAGAACTGAAATTCGAATGGCAAGGATGGCAAGAAAAGCTGGCAACTTCTATGTACCTGCAGAACCCAAATTGGCCATTGTCATCAGGATCAGAGGTATCAGTGGTGTGAGCCCAGAGGTCCGAAAGGTGTTGCAGCTTCTTTGCCTTTGTCAAATCTTCAATGGAACATTTGTGAAGCTCAACAAGGCTTCAGTTAATACGCTGAGGATTGTAGAATCGTATATTACATGTGGGAACCCAAATCTGAAGTCAGTAAAGGAACTAATCTACAAGCGTGGTTATGGCAAAATCAATAAGCAAATTGCTTTGACAGATAACGCTTTGGTTGCTCTATCTCTTGGTAAATATGGCATCATCTGCATGGAGGATCTGATTCATGAGATCTATACTATTGGCAAATGCTTCAAAGAAGCCAATAACTTCCTGTGGCCCTTCAAATTATCTTCTCCACGAGGCGGAATGAAGAAAACCTTGACTATCTACAATACAAGCTGCTCCAAAGTGCTTGAAACATCTGAGCGCACTTTCCAAAATAGGTAGTGTTCTGTTGCCCATCATGACAATCTCTCAGTAACTCTGAAACATACTCATTTAAGCAGCCCCCATTTACAAACATCCACCAACCGTACCTCTGCCACCCCCGCTACAGGAAAAAACACTTCGGACATGCCAAGGATTACGCCAAGTACTTTGCATCTAAGTCTCTCATTTGTTCCTTACTATACCCTATGAATCTAATATCTCCAAATAAATAGCAATCTATGGTAACAAAGGCAGTATTCTCATAGAAAACATGTTTTTAGTACCTGGCACCTATGGGAAAACCTCTCTGATGGAAGAATTTAAGAGGAGGGTGGAAGGGAGCAAATTCCATTTCTTCCAGAGTTCCTAAACTATACCAAAGTCAAACTTATGCTACCAGTTAGTTTTGCTCGATGATCCTCTCTGCACTGACAGGTGAAAGAACATGCAGAACATGCATAGCTTATTATTCTGAAAAGTCCAAAATACTGTGCTTATTCCTACAGCAACTAGGAAGCTAAACAGAGACCCAGTGTTAACTCCACACAGACTTCTCAGAGAAGCCCTTTCTTTGCAGTTTTATCTTCTTTCTTATACCAAATCTTTAGTTCAGAATCCCTTTCACTTAAAAAAAAAAATTATCATCTAGTTACATATGCAAGGCACTAAAGAAACAACAACAATAAAGTAAATATGGAAAAATATTTGATTCTAAGAAGTCATAACAGAATTTTCAGCACTTGACTGTAGTACGGGAACTGTCCCCAAATAACTGTTTTAAGATTGCAAAAAATAAAGATCAATTCAATATAATAACAGTTAAACCTTAACACAGCTCTTAATGTATATGGCAGACACTAATCTAGAATAACCCATTTCATCTTCACAACAGCCATTCAAGGGCCACTATTATCCCCATTTTACAGACAGCAAAAAGATACAGAGGCTAAGTAACCTGCCAGTGAAGTGGTAGGGACAGGACTTGCCTTGCGTGTCTGTGTTCTTATACACTACATACTGCTACTCTTCAAATGGGGAAAAAAAAAAAAATTCACTATCACCCAGAAGGCGGTCATATGATGATGAATTTTGACTTTGCTTTTTATTTCTAATCCTTCGGCATAAAAGAAACACTTCCTTTGCAGTTTCATTTTCTTGTACTAAAGCATAGCTTAGGAACATTTTCATTTAAAAAAAGAAAAAAAATACTCCCAGTATCATCTAGTAGTTATAAGAGAGATATGGAAGGCATTAAACTACATTATTCCAATAATCCTTACAAGAGAAATTCGGGTTCAGAGAAGAGCCTCTGAAAATGATAAACAACAGTAAAGTAGTAATTCAGAAAAGTTCATCTTAATCTTTATCTCATTGAGGGACATATTTTAAAAGTAAAAACACTGACAAAGTGAGAGATAACGTAACTTGTACTCAGCATAAGGTTGTAGTTTGTAAAAAGCAAGGTTTCTTAAAACCTTGTGAGTCTCTTTTTCCTATACAGTAGATGTTTCAAGAAATGAAGCTGTTGCCTTTGTAAGAAACTGTTATGATCAAAAGAAATTAAAGGAAACTTACCAGAGATAGTTTGTGTTGGAAATAATTTGAAGTGCCAAACTTTAAACCATTTCATAATTTTTAAATTTAGTTTTCGTAGATATTACATTACGAAGAAAAATTTTCCAGAAATATTTTAATCAAAGTCCTATTTAAAGAAACTTTTGATTAGACATTATTAAATTGTGTGTTGTTTTAAAACAATAATAAGAATCTGTCCTGAGCTATTAGAAAGAAATGTATAAGCATGTTTTTATTTTTTTAATTAGGCCTAAATGAGGGAAGGATCATATTATTTTAATTTTTTAAAGGTCTTGTTTTATGAAACGCAATCCCTTCATAAAAAATGCAAGCTGTGCTTCAGCCAAGAGGGTTAGCGTAAATTGATTCCATAAGAAAGAGGATCTCTCTCCAGTATAATCTCCTCTCCTGGGAGTTTCCCCCTTCGTATTGTTTTCATCAAAACCACCCGCGCTAATTAAATTTAAAAAAATGCTTCCCCCCTGCCGATAAAACAAGGGAAGGCGGGAATAAGCCAATTCTAAACACACTTCCCCATTTCCATTCCACCCAATGACTCTTTTCCTTTGAAGGTGAATCCCCCATACCTTTTTTTTTCAGTCATAGGTAAAACTTTAATTTTTTTTAATAATTCACACATTTTTTGCAGTCATTTCTTTTCACAAAGCCATTTTCAAGGTTAAATGTTAATTTTTAATCGTATTCCAAAAATAAGAAAATTCCAGATTTTTTAAAGGTAGGTTTTTTATTCCACTTACTCTATTTTGATATTCAAGTTTCAGTGTGTTGTCTTTCATTGAAATTAAAAAAAGTTTGCCTTCTATTTGATAGATTTTAAAAGATTTTAAAATGTCAACTCATCAAAATCAAGACATTCCAAATTTAAATTCAATTCTCTTCTATTTAAAAATGCTAATGAAAATGGCTGTTTCAATGCAGCAGCATCTGGCTCATTATAACACTCAGTTTTAACTAATAAATCCTTAATTATTAAATTCTGGTGTTCAATTTCTTTCAAATAAATAAGCCAAACACATACGGCTACAATTATAAATACCTGGGCTAAATTACTTGTACCATGAAAAAGCATACCTCTTGATTCTCTAGCTGCGAAATAAGACCCAAAGTAGGTAAGGGACACACATTTGAAAGACTCGGCATTAAAAACTTGGGCTCCACTGTGTGTAGGTCCCATATTCAAAAGCTGGCAAATCTTTAACTCTACTGGGTCCTCATGCATAATGCACAAGACAATTTGTCTGTTTGTGCAAATGGGCCAGTTTTTTTCCACGCTTTTTCAGAATAAATGTGTCAAAACTGAACATAATCATATATCCCTAATTGTGGCTTTACAAAGTAGACCCTACCTTCACCCAACTTGATGTTTTTATTAAGGAGTTACTGAATATATTTAATCAAGGTATCATTGCACATCATGATGTCTCGTAAAGGTTGAAATCCCTGAGAAAATATGTTTGGTTTTAAGCCCTAATATGTGTTCGGGAGTGCTTCATTTTTCTCTTCCACTCCCAATTCCTTTTTTTTTTTTTCCTCTCCTTTTTTAATCAGCAACATCGACAGTACTGAGTGAATATTTTACAATGGAGTTGCGGAGTATGTGTGTTCAATCGTTTCAGCTTCCCAGAAGATTCATTACAGTTACATTAGAAAGTCAAATCAGGCAATTCTGCAGTCTGGTGAAAGCCAGCATATGAAAGAAGGTTAATACAAAAGAATTGCATTTTAGAGGACATTTAGGACTTTAAAAAGCAACATTATGATAAAATTTTCAAGATATTTGTTCTTGCCTTAGCACATGCTTTCCAGGTCTAATTTCAGAGCTGTCTAAATGCTTTTCTAGGAAAGAATGAGGGTGCATGGGAGGAAATTGTTTGATCTACAAGGTCTGCCATCTTAATGATCCTCACGCTAAGAACACTGCAGATGTATGTTTTGCCCTCACTCATGGGGAAAGAATCTATGGTTCTCCAATTATGCTGATGAAGTAGAAGTCAAGTAAAAGTGAAGGTGCATTCATTTAAAACAAAGGTTTTGGTGATTGTTAACATCTGTCTGATTATAAATAAAACTAACTGCTGAGATTTTCAGCTCTTAATATGTATTTACATAACAAAAATCAATAAGTTAATTGTTTTCCATGATTAGTAGCAGGTATAGAAAAATCTTCTTCAGATTGGTACGTGTTTAACTGGCACTTGTGCATAATACAATAATTCCCCTCTCTCTAGAATTCAAGTCTCAATAAATCCCTAACTAATCTTATGTATTTGATTTATTTCCACTGGTTTACAGGTAAGCAAAAATAAGAATAGACTATCTACTGAAAAGCAAGCCTCGTCATTCAGTACAGTCAATTTTCAGAATACAAATTCCACTTCAATACAAAGGCTCACCTGTGCATGAGCAATTCCAAAGCTTAAATATCATGGCAAGAGGGAAACAGCAGCTAGCAGTGGTAACAGACATGAAAGGCAGCTGGCTGTCTTCAGTGCTACCTTTGGCAGCAGTACAGATGGACTTTGTAGGCCACTGGCTATGCTTAATTTAATATGAAGCTAAATACAGTCAAAACATCTGGTGTACCACTGATGGTTATCATGATAAATTAAATCTGACATCACCCACAAACCCATTCAATATTCTATTTATATCCCTTTTACCTAAACCACAAAACTAAAAATCCACATTTACTTTTGTTTTTCATTTCCTCTTAGCAGTCCTCTACTTTAGAAAAGGAAGGTTTTGTAGATCTGTTGTTTATACAAGTTGGGGGGCCTTCTTTAATAAAAGACTACAAAATTTGTATACAAAATGTCAAGGGGCCATTCAAGTGAGGGTCTCTTTGGTTTAAGCTTCATGGCCAATCTGCCTCGGGGGAGGGTGAAAGGCAGTGTAAAAACTAAACAGTACACCAAGTGGCACATGGAATTGGGACAAAGAATACAAACATTTTAAAAGCAGATGATTTAACTGACAACCTACAGAAGAGCAAATAAGACTTTCTAGGCAAGCACATCAGCAAAAACAAACTGTATTGTCAGAATCTGTTTATAACATCTATTTCTAAAATGCAAAACCCCAAATTGGGCCAGGTGCAGTGGCCCACACCTATAACCTATAAATCCAGCACTTTGGGAGGCCAAAGCAGGAGAATCACTTGAGCCCAGGAGTTTGAGATCAGCCTGGGCAATATAGTGAGACTCGTCTCTACAAAAAATTAAAATTTAGTTAAATTGAAATTTTAAAACCCCAAATCTACAGCATGCTACCACAACAAAAGGGCTATTATAAAGGAAAAAAGTCAATTAAAGAACCAAATTATCAGTCAAGTGTGGTGGCTATAGCTGTAATCCCAGCACTTTGAGAGGCCAACGCAGGAGGATTGTTTGAGCCTAGAAGTTTAAGACCAGCCTGGGCAACATAGCAAGACCTCATCTCCACTAAACATTTTTAAAAATATAAAAATAAAGTAAAAAAAATCAAATTATCAATTTTATAACAACTATAGGTCAAGAAACAAGTATAGTTCTTACAAGCAATGAATTCATAAAACAGAATTAGATCATGGTTAACAATCTGTTATTTTTAAGAAGTCAGAGCACCACTTATAACTAAAGTGACTACTGCCTCAACTGCAATATTCAAATTATTGCATTTTTTATTACATTGCTTTGAAGGATATTCAGTGAAAATAATTTTTAATTCTAGTGCTATATAATATTAGCATCACCTATACTCTTTTCAACAAAAAGGACCTAAAAGCCCTGACTCTGCATCTGAAGGGAGGAAAGCATGCCATATAATAAATTCAGTACAATCAAAATGAGAACCATATTTCTGTTTAACTTTATTCATCTTGGCTCAAGAGCTATAAAAAAAGTTATTAAAATTAATGCATCAAACTATAATTCTGTCCTTTTTATTACTGGTAATATTCTTTCTAAAGTATTAGTCTGCTTAGATGTACTAGTATATCTTTTCGAAAGTCTTCTTTGAAGATAAGGATCACTTTAACTTTAGAAGAAAAATAGGCAATTATATTAATTTGGCACTGAATCTTGTTAGTTTCAGTGGGTTTGAAACTTTGAAAATGATTTATTCGGCCAGGCGCGGTGGCTCAAGCCTGTAATCCCAGCACTTTGGGAGGCCGAGACGGGCGGATCACGAGGTCAGGAGATCGAGACCATCCTGGCTAACACGGTGAAACCCCGTCTCTACTAAAAAATACAAAAAAATTAGCCGGGCGAGGTGGTGGGCGCCTGTAGTCCCAGCTACTTGGGAGGCTGAGGCAGGAGAATGGCGTGAACCCGGGAGGCAGAGCTTGCAGTGAGCTGAGATCCGGCCACTGCACTCCAGCCTGGGCGACAGAGCGGGACTCCGTCTCAAAAAAAAAAAAAAAGAAAAAGAAAATGATTTATTCATTAGAAAGTCACTTACTTGGCCGGGCATGGTGGCTCACGCCTGTAATCCAGCACTTTGGGAGGCTGAGGTGGGTGGATCCCCTGACATCAGGAGTTCGACACCAGCCTGACCAACACGGTGAAACCCTGTCTCTACTAAATACAAAAAAATTAGCCAGGCATGGTAATGCATGCCTGTAATCCCAGCTACCTGGGAGGCTGAGGCAGGTGAATCGCTTGAACCCACGAGGCGGAAGTTGCAGTGAGCCGAGATTGTGCCATTGCACTCCAACCTGGGCAACGAGAGCAAAACTCCTTCTCAAAAAAAAAAAAAA
>NW_016817546.1:816784-834091 GCF_001698545.2 Rhinopithecus bieti | reverse complement strand
ACTCGGGAGGCTGAGGCAGGAGAATGGTGTAAACCCGGGAGGTGGAGCTTGCAGTGAGCTGAGATCTGGCCACTGCACTCCAGCCCCGGCGACAAAGTGAGACTCTGCCTCACAAAAAAAAAAAAAAGAAAGAATCTCGCTCTGTCACCCAGGCTGGAGTGCAGCGGCGTGATCTCAGCTCACTGCAACCTCCACCTCCCAGGTTCAAGCAATTCTCCTGCCTCAGCCTCTCGAGTAGCTGGGATTACAAGCCTGCACCACCATGCCAGGCTAATTTTAGTATTTTTTAGTAGAGGTGTTTCACCATGTTTAGTAGAGTGTTTCACCATGTTGGCCAGGCTGGTCTTGATCTCCTGACCTCCTGATCCACCCGCCTCAGCCACCCAAAGTGCTGGGGATACAGGCGTGAGCCACCACGCCCGGCCCTCAATCTTTTTTTCAAAAGAGACAGGGTTTCACTCTGTTGCCCAAGCTGGAGTGCAGTGGCACAATCATAGCTCATTGTAACCTCAAATTCCTGGGCACAAGAAATCCTCCTGCCTCAGCCTCCTAAGTAGATGGGACTACAGGTGTGTGCCACCACATCTGGCTAACTTTTTGTTTTTATTTTTTGTAGTGACGAGGTCTCGCCAAGCTGGTCTCGAATTCCTGGGATCAAGGGATCCTCCTGCCTCATCAACTTTTTTTTTTGAAGCTGAAGTAGAAGCAAAGAGTAGAATGGCGGTTACCAAGGGCTGAGAGGAGGACTGGGGAAATGTGAGTCAAAGGACACAAAATTTCAGGAAGGAGGAATAAGTTCAAGAGATCAACTGTATAATATAGTGACTATAATTAATAATAATGTATTCTATTCTTGAAAATTGCAAAGAAGAATAGATTTTAAGTGTCCTCGTCACAAAAAAAAAAAGTGAAGTAATTATACTATTTTAGACATTCCACAATGTATACATATTTGAAAACATCATGGTATACACAATAAATGTGTACAATTTTTGTCAATGGGATTATTCTCTCACCTCAACATTGAGATTCTAACTAAAATGATATTTTCCAGCTATTCAGATGCTGAAGCCAGAGGCTTCCTTAAGCCCAGGAGTTGGAGACCAGCCTGGGCAACATAGTGAGACTCCATCTCGAAAAATAAATAAAATAAAAGATACTGTGATTGTCAAAGAAAGGAAAGAGGTATTAAGTCACTGAAAGGTTATATTTTCCTTTAGAAAATGAAAATTCCTACTTTACTGTCAACTATTACCTCTTCTGACACATTAACTGTAGAATCCTTTTATATGAGAAAATTACTAAATCGGACACCACATCTCAGAATCTGCTAGATGTCACTTGGAGAAGAGCATCATTCCTTCAAAGGGCAAGGATGAAGAATCAGAAAGAAAAAGGCCAGAAGCACACAAGTGAAACAAGTCAGTGCACCTGAGGCCTTTGTTGGTCCAATCAAACTATAGGTCAAACTACAGGTATTTCAAAAAGGGGAATAAAAGACATCTGCAGTTACTTTAGAAGAGGGTTAAATTCTCCTAAGTAGACGCTTCCCAAAAGAAAAAACAGAACGGAAACTGCAAAATTCTTTCTTCTACCCTTTGGAGAATATGGTTTAGCACAGTTTTTAAAAAATCAAAATCTCAAGAGATATGGGTGCCAATCCCATCCCAGTAACTAAGTGGTTCTGCTGATTGCAGGTTGTGTGCAACTGTACACCCACTACACTCAACTGCAAAACAGCCATAAAGAACTTAGAACACTATACAAGTTCAACAGACATGAAGAAAAACACTACAAAATTCAAATGTGAGGGACAATCTTCCTGCTGATATACCTGTAACTCTAAATTCTCTCTCTCTCTCTCTCTCTCTCTCTCTCTCTCTTTTATATATATATATATATATATATATATACACACACACACACACACAGAGTATGTCTTGATGATCAGAGCTATTACATTGTATAAATCTAATTAAGGTCAGTTTCCTATGAAAAGGAAGATTTATCTGAGAAATAATTCAAAATAAATTCTCCCCAAGTAAGTAGACCTAGGCCTGTAATTAGTTTTGTTTTTGCTTTGTTTTTTGAGACGGAGTTTCACTCTTGTTGCCCAGGCTGGAGAGAAGTTGCATAATCTCAGCTCACTGCAACCTCTGCCACCCAGGTTCAAGCAATTCTCCTGCCTCAGCCTCCTGAATAGCTGGGATTACAGGTGCCTGCCACTGCATCCAGCTAATTTTTTGTATTTTTAGTAGAGACGGGGTTTCATCATGTTGGCCAGGCTGGTCTTGAACTCCTGACCTCAGGTGATCCACCCACCTTGGCCTCCCAAAGTGCAGGGATTAGAGGCGTGAGCCACTGCGCCCAGCTCCTAGGCCTGCAATAGTTAAGACAATCATTTATACATCATTTATAACAACCACCACAGTCCAGAAAAGTCAGCCTTAGATGACAAACAAAATCCGAGATGAATGAAAAGAAAGAGTCCTGGGTCAGTAGCACAGCTTTGTTGCAAGTATCTGGAGGGACCCGGTAGAGGTGTGAGAGACACAGTTCCCTGGTGTGAAGGATGAGAGGTCACAGGGAGGGTAGCAGGAAGCCCAAGAACAGGTAACTGAATTTGGGCAGGCTTTTGATATTTTTAAGCCCATTTCTATGGATTTGTTTTGTTTTGAAGATAGGGTCTTGCTCTGTCACCCAGAATGGTTTCTTAATATAGTCACTATAATTATTCCCTTGGGATACTAACATTAATACTAAGTTAAATTCTTTGAAAATCCAGCCAGTGTCAGTTATGCTAAATGAAAACAAAACACTTTGTACAATTTTATATTTAAAAAGAGAAATTCCGCACTCTAGGATTAGAAGCAGTGGAGCCAGCAAGACTCTCAGAGCAACATTAGCTACCGTTTATGAGCACTTCTTATGTTGCATGTGCCAGGCTAAATTATTTTCATACATTATCCCACTAATGTATAAACAACCCTATTAGTTAGCTATTATCAGCTCCATTATCTAGATGAGGAAATGGAGGCACAAAGACGTTCCATAACTCTAATAGGGTTCTAGGACACAGAGGTGTAAGAATAGGGATTCAAACCCAATCCTTCTGTTCTCAAGCTCAGACTCGGAACCATTATGCTTTACTGTCTTACCAAAATGAGAATCAAAATGAAAGAACCCCAAAGAGAAATAAAAACTCAAAGGAAGAATCTGAGTTCTTTAAACAACACCAGAGCACTCCTGTTCTAAAACTGGAGGATTTTCAGGTTTCGCAATGTGACAAACTTGGAAAAGACACATCTGACACTAAATCCTTTGGCAATTTTATTCCACCTCGGGGCTTCAACTACCCCACTCTCAGTATCTCCATCTTAACCATGACGACTTCTCAGATATTAAATATTTCCATCTGCCTAATGACAAAAACCACTCAGCTCAATGAAAAGCCGTATTTATTAGCATCTTCTTCCTCCAATCAGTTTGTCCTCCTGTGTTCCCATTTTTTTAATGGCGCAGATAGGTAATGCAAATTACCTATGCTTCACACCTCCCCCACATGTAAGACTATATGCCTTGTTCTAACAATTGCCAAATCCAACTAATTCTACCTCTGCAACGTCTCACATCTGTCACACTCTTCATTTCCCCTACAGTTAGAAAGGTTAGATTCTCGGCCGGGCATGGTGGCTCACGCCTGTAATCCCAGCACTTTGGGAGGTCAAGACAGGCAGATCACCTGAGGTCAGGAGTTCCAGACCAGCCTGACTAACATGGAGAAACCCCATCTCTACTAAAAATACAAAAAAGTAGTCGGGCATGGTGGTGCATGCCTGTAATCCCAGCTACTCGGGAGGCTGAGGCAGGAGACTCGCTTAAACCCAAGAGGCAGAGGTTGTAGTGAGCCAAGATTGCGCCATTGCACTCCACACTGGGCAACAAGAGCAAAACTCCATCTCAAAAAAAAATTAAAAAAGAAAAAGAAAAAAGAAAGGTTAGATTCTCATTATTTTCCACCCAGTCTTCACTCTCCTCCTTTCATCACATACTAGAAATAGCTTTCCTAAAACACAACTCTATCATGTCACTCCTTTACTAGAACACCTTCAAAAAGGCTCATTCCCCAACAATCCACCCTTCAAGATTCAGATCAAACCTCTCCTTCTCTAGGCAACCTTGTGTAATCTCCTTCCCCTAAGGAGAGGTCACTGCTTCCTCCTCTGAACTTCAGCAGTACCTCACTTGACCCTTACCAATTTCAGCCTCATATCACAAGTACCTGTACTAACATACAAGCATTGTCACCCTACTGGAAGACAAGCGCCTTAGAAGAAGGTTCAATTCTAATTGAACTGTGAGTCTCCCACAAATTCTGGTGAAAATATACTTGCACACAGTAGGTACTTAAATATTTGACAAATGAATGAAAAAATCATAAATCAGCTTTCTCGGATATAACATAACCTTTTTAGCATAAGAACTTGTGTCCATTTACTTAATTTTTAAAAAGCATACAAACTGTGAAGACTACTCATAATTTCCATGAAACCAGTACTTTTTGCTTCCTAGAATTGCCAGAGAAAGGTGCTTATTTTATTTGAAGACAAAAAAAAGTAGAATCAGATAGCTAGGTCAGGCACCGTTTAACTCTACTATTCACTGAGGCCAGGAACACTTCCTAGGGCCTCAGCTTTGGTCCTTGTGGATGAAGCCTCAGGAGGGCTTTCCTCTGACAATGGACAATTCAAGGTGACCCTTTTTAAAACCTCCTCATTTCCCCAATACTTCTTCTCCAAACATTGATGCTTCCACCATAAGGTCAGCTCCTCTTTTCCTTACCCTTATGGCAAGGCTTATGGAGAAACTACGCCACATAAATGAAGACTAGGAGTTCAAAATGCCTGAATGACCTGGGACCATGGAAAATTAGTATTTTTGCCTTCTACAGTAAAGTCACACTCTTGAGCAAAGGAGCAAAAAAAATATTATCACAGTCCCTCAATCAGCAAAAATCTAGGCATGCAAGACGAAAAAAAGTTAAGGTCCAGTAAGCTTAAAAAAAGAAAACACTGACTCAGAAATTTCCTATCTGCAATATATAACAGGTTTAGAGGACAAAAATGAAAACAGAAGATTATTTCTAGACACCCTGATGGAGAAAGATAATATTTACCTCAGTAAAGTTACAACCATAGGAACAAATTCAGATTCTATTTGTTTTTGTACAGCTCAATACAAATCATAGGGTGTAATTCACTTCTCAGTTCAGAAATAAGATGTCCTAAAAAAAGTAAGAAGTACTTCTTGAAAACTAAAAGAAAAAAAATCTATCCCGATAATCAAGAGTTTCCATGCAGTATTAAAAATGATGTCCAGCTGGGCGCAGTGGCTCACACCTGTATTCCCAGCACTTTGGGAGGCTGAGGCACGTGGATCATTTGAGGTCAGGAGTTTGAGACCAGCCTGAGTGACAGAGCTGGACTCTGTCTCCAAAAAAAAAAAAAAAGGCCGAGCGCCATGGCTCTCGCCTGTGATCCCAGCACTTTGGGAGGCCAAGGTGGGCAGATCATGAGGTCAGGAGATACAGGCCATCCTGGCCAACATGGTGAAGCCCCGTCTCTACTAAAAATACAAAAATTAGCTGGGTGTGGTGGTGCACGCACCTGTAGTCCCAGCTACTTGGGAGGCTGAGGCAGAAGAATCGCTTGAACCCAGAAGGCAGAGGTTGCAGTAAGCTGAGATCACGCCACTGCACTCCAGCCTGGTGACAGATTAAGACTCCATTCAAGAAATGAAGATGCTGGTTGACTGAGCGTATTTATTCTCACTCAAAAAGCTAACTCAAGGTCAAGAAGACCTCTGCCACCAGCTGCCCTGTACCAGTCCTAGGAGGCTATTTCTCAGAGCCCCATGCTTCTTATCAAGATGGTTCCCATGCTGCCTTCCCTTTAGTCTTCACTACCTCCTCCAAGTCAAAGAACATCCCCAGGGCAAGTTGCAGCAGCTCCTTATGCACTCAGCCCTGGCCTCAGAGTACACACGGGTTTCGCCTCATCTATGACTCTTGGGGGAAGCATACTATACAGAGAGCAACTGCAATGCATCGCTTTCTATAGGATCCTACCCAGGTGCCTTAGTGCCATCTGGAAAATGCGAGGAAACAAGGAACGCACAAAAATCACGAAATACTGCTTCAGGTACAATTAACTCCAAGACAGAATTTTTTCTTTTAAGTTAAATGTTAAAAAAAAAAAAAAAGCTACAGTCATCTATGTATTCAGTCATCCAGTCAATCACATGTCAAGTACAATCTCCGTTAACTATGCTTAGTGTGGTCAGAAAGGAAGTAGAGATAAACAATCACAACAATAGAGTGGGTTGAATGCTAATAGCCGGGGTTCAAGGAAGGCTCCCTGAAGAAAATTACATGTAAACTGAAGCAAGCAAGC
Source organism: Rhinopithecus bieti (assembly GCF_001698545.2). NCBI lineage: Eukaryota > Metazoa > Chordata > Mammalia > Primates > Cercopithecidae > Rhinopithecus > Rhinopithecus bieti. Next base: position 827,639 of record NW_016817546.1, on the reverse strand, counting down.
AAGCAAGAGTTGACCAGACTAAGAAAAAGAGAAGAATGTACACCACACAGGCGTTACTCAGGGAAGTAATTCACCCGGATTTCTATTTCTAAAAGATCAAAGGCTCCAAAAAAGCAAAGGGCCAATAGGCACAAGACAGAGGCTCAACCTCATTAGGGAAATGCAAATCAAAATGTAAGATACCACTTCATGCCCATCAGAATGGCTATAATCCAAAACCCAGATAGTAAGTATTAGTGATGATGTGGAAAAACTGCAAGGTTCATACATTGCTAGTAAAATTGTAACATGGTATAGCCACTTTGGATAACAGTTTGTCAGTTTCTCAAAATGTTCAACAGAGGTTCCATAAGCCCCAAAAAGTTCACTCTTAAGCTTCGGAAGTCACCCCAAGAGAAATGCAAACACACATCCTCACAGAAGTTTGTACATGAATGCTCACAGTAGCATTTTTTAATAGCCAAAAAGTAGAACCAATCAAAGTGTCCATCAACTAGTGAATAAATAAAATGTGGTATAGCCACACAATGGACTATTATTTGACATTTATTGGGAATGAAGTACAGATGTTATGCTACCACATGGGTGCATGGGTGAACCTTGAAAACATTATACTAAGTCAAAGCAGCCAGTTACAAAAGACTACATGATTCAATTAACGTGAAATGTCCAGAATAGGCAAATCCATAAAGACAGAAAGAAGATTAAGGGCTGCTGAGGGCTGGGGGATGAGTAGAGGAGGAAATGAGTAACTGCTCATGGATACAGGATTTCTTCTGGGCATAATTAAATGTTCTGAAATTGCAGTGATGATTGCAGAACTCTGTGAACACAAAAAACAATTGAACTGTACACTTTAAGTAGGTAAATTGAATGATATGTGAATTGTATCTCAATAAAGCAGTTAAAAAACCAAACAAAAAGTCAGACGTGTAATCCCACAACTTTGGGAGGCTGAGGTGGGTGGATCACCTGAGGTCAGGAGTTCAAAATCAGCCTGGTCAACATGGTAAAACCCCGTATCTACTAAAAATACAAAAATTAGCAGGGCATGGTGGCACACGCCTGTAATCCCAGCTACTGGGGAGGCTGAGGCAAGAGAATCGCTTGAACCCAGGAGCCGGAGGTTGCAGTCAGCCAAGATCACACCACTGCCCTCCAGCCTAGGTGACAGAGCAAGACTCCATCGCAAAAAAAAAAAAAGAGAGAGAGAGAGAGAGACAGTGGCCTGAACTAGTGTAATGGATTAGGAAGTGATAAGAGATACAGGAAAAAGAAACAATACTTGATTCTATATAGTGAGGAGAAGAGAAGGAATCAACACAGCCCAGGGTTACTTACTTAGAAAACTGAGTAGCATTTATCAAAACAGGAAAACACAGAAAGACATGTTTGGGAACAGGGAAATTCACTGTATTGTGAGATTTAATTATATTTACAAAAGTTGTATAAGGACTTAAGGTTTTAAGAGGTTGGAAGCTTTCTTGGGCATTTGTTTATCTAATTGTAAAATGCAATTTAATGTTAGCTATGTTTATAAGTAGAACTGGATATTTAATCAGAATTAATTCAATTTGAATTAATCAACATGTATCAAAAGCTGTATTTTCGTTTACTTTTATATAAAATGTACTGAATTAATGAATAGACTAATATGATTTACAAACTGAATTCAAGGCTTAAGGAAAACTGGACTTTAAACTTTTTAACTTCAATAAATTGACTATTCATTTTCTACACCAGAAACTGTAAATAGTTGGGAATCACTGGCATGTAGATTACTGGTTGAAAACTCAGAGGTTCTAATTTGATGGCTTCTATTTTCTCTGTGAAATAGGAAATGAGGTCATCAATTCAGGAAATAGAACGGAAGGATGGGTGGTATAAGAAAGTAGACCAGGAATCCAAGGTTTAATAAATAATTGAAATAAAAGCAATGGAGTCCAGGCACAGTGGCTCATGCCTGTAATTCCAACACTTTAGCAGTCCGGGACAGGAGAATCGCTTGAGCCAGAGTTTGAGACCAGCCTGGGCAACATGGTGAGATCTCAGCTCTACCAAAAGCAAGTCAAAATTAGCTGGGTGATGTGGTACACATCTGTATTAGTCCCAGCTACCTGGGAGGCCAAGGCAGGAGGATCACTTGAACCAGCAGGTCGAAGCTGTAGTAAATCAAGATTGCACCACTGCACTCCAACCTGGGCTGCACTGTGAGGCCTTGGCCCCCCCCCCAAAAAAAGAAAAAAGAAAAAAAAATGCTGCTTATCAAAAGGATGGGATTCCTAAATAAAAGCTTTCTTTCTTTAAAAAAAAAATTAAAAATAGCCTGTAATCCCAGCCTGGGTGACAGTGAGACTTTGTCTCCAAATATAATATAATAACAAAATAAAATAAAAATAAATAAATAAAAGTGATGGAGAAAAGACGAGGTATGTAGTGGAGGGATGCAGAAGGACCACTTGAAATAGCCACAGGCCATTTGGAATACAAAGGCCATGACTTCATGAGGCATCTATTGGCTGAATGATGTCTTTTTCTTCAGAATTACTTAGTAGCATAATGACTTTCTTCCAAATAATGTAAAAAGAATGTGTTTCTGGAATCTTGATTTTCAGCTATACCTTAAAGATAGAAATAACTAAGAGGAAATTTGATTATTTATGTACTTACACAGGAATACTCTGCACTCTAATTCTAACCATGGAAAAACATTCTTTCCAGGAAAGTTGTATAAACCACAACATCCATTTCAGAAGACAATGAAAGTATCATTCATTCATTATACTTTAATATCATTTCTATGTCCTTTTAGTCTAATCCTTCAGTCAGAATTCTAGATGAGTATTGTCCAAAAGAACTTTCGGGAATGATGGAAATATTCTCTACCTGTGCTGGCCAATACAGCAGCCACTGGTCAACATGTAGCCACTGAACACTTGAAATGCAGCTAGTGTGACTGAAGAACTTAGCTTTAAATTTTATTTAAGTTTATTTAAATAGTCACATGAGGGTAGTGCCTACCATAAAGAACCAGACAGTAAACTTTTCTGTTAAAGAAAATGAAGAAATTTACAGGCCAGTGAGGTGTTCAAGAGTCCTGTTTACAACACAAAAGATGTGAATTCACTCACTTATGAATACATGTAACAACACTGACGCTTGTCCCTGAAGAGCCTTTGGTTCTATTCTCATAATACAAGAGCTCTAAAGTTTCAGAAGTGTGGGTGTGGACTAGGAGGACAAAGGAAATCCATTTCATACCCCAAGTTCCAAGAGAAACCGTGTACTCAGAGAAGGGGTTGATCATCCTTAGGGGAAAACGTTCATCAGGCAACTTCTAGAGGCCAGCGGCTGGCACACAACGGCCCACAGGCCATATCCGGACTGCAACCTGTTTTTACAAATAAATTTTATAGAAACACAGACATACCTATTTGCTATAAAAGCATGTATCCATGCTTTGGGGCTATAAGGGTACAGTTGAGTAGTTGTGACCATCTGGCCCACATAGCCTAAAATGTTTACTACCTCACATAGTAAATCATTGATTTGAGTAAATGTTTTTACCCAATGATTTGAGTAAAAGAAGTAAAAAACTTTGTTTTGGGGGGGTAAACTGCTGCTGTATTTTATTTTTAGGAAAAAAGCAATTTCAAGGAAAACACAAAAAACAATCATATATGGAAGATTTAAAATACTGCGCTTCCAATCCCAATCCACAGTATTCCATCAAAAAATCACTGACCCAATAAATGACTGTCCAGGTACACAGTGATAGGCAGATGCCTAATTCAGAAGCACAACTTTAAGACACTGAATTCTGAACCATTTTTAAAGTTGTAAAACTCCAAACCACTTTAAAGGATGTAAAACATATCATTTTGGTTTGTTTGGAGACAGGGTCTCAATCACTCACCCGGGGTAAGGTGCAGTGATACAGTCATGGCTCACTCCAGCTTCAACCTCCAAGGCTCAAGTGATCCTCCCACCTCGGCCTCCCAAGTACCTGGGACTACAGGCTCATGCTATCATGCCCAGCTAACTTTATTATTTTATTTTTGTAGAGATGGGGTCTCTGCCCAGGCTGGTCTCGAACTCCTGGACTCAAGCGATACTCCTGACTCAGCCTACCAAAATGCTGGGATTACAGACGAGTCACCACACCCAGGCCACACAATTTTTATTTTTATTTTTTTGAGACAAAGTCTCGTTCTGTTGCCCAGGCTGGAGTGCAGTGGCACAATCTCAGCTCACCACAACCTCCATCTCCCAGGTCCAACCGATTCTCAAGCCTCAGCCTCCCAAGTAGCTGGGATTCCAGGTGCATACCACTGCACCTGGCTAATTTTTTGTATTTTTAGTAGAGATGGGGTTTCACCATCTTGGCTAGACTGGTCTTGAACTCCTGACCTCAGGTAATCCGCCCACCTCAGCCTACCAAAGTGCTGAAATTACAGGCGTGAGCCACTGTGCCCAGCCAACATCATTAATTTTTAAGTACACTAATAATATTGGAAATTTTCTAAAACAAAGCTTGAAACAACTATCACCAAAAGTTCTGTAACACAAAGAGTCAATACCAGTGAACACAGTGTTTTCACCTGTAATGGAGTAAACATTCTTATCAGAATATTATTGAAATAGTTAAGTAAAGTATTGTCATGAGGTACAGTTACAGTACCTGACACAGAATGGGTACTTATTTTAAAAAAAAATTTTTTTTAAAGGATGACTGTAAGGGGTCATTCCCTGTGGATTATGGATAATGAGGACCTTACTTTCTCAATAATGCAAACCTACATTTTCAATATTGTAGCATCACTGAATGTTTTGGGCAAAACTAGATTTAGAGAAAAAGTCACCTACTGATTGACAGCACAGTCTCGAGAAGCAGACTGCCTCAGTCTACTTACAGCCCTACTACGTACTACCTCTGTCTTCAATTTCCTCATCTGCGGAAATAACTACACTTAACACTCCATGAAGAACAAAGGATGGGTACACTGACGTAGAACAACATTGTGGCAAACTGCACAAGCACTCAAAATGCTATGGCTAATGTACTGCCCACAGGAATGTAAATTGGTACAATCTTTTTTAGAGGGTAATTTGGCAATTTCTACTAAAATCTAAAATATGCCTAACCTTTGACTCAGTAACTCTATTTTTAGGAATTCATCCTGTAAAAATATTTCCAGGTTTACAGAAAGATATTGACAAAGATGTTAACTGCAGCATCATTCATAATAGCAAATACCTGAATGCAATCTAAACATCTGTCAGTTGAAAACCGGCCAAATTATAACACTAACATGTTTTCTTATGGAATACCTGTAATTATTAAAAAATAGACTATGTGTACACCTGTTTGGGGAAATGTTCATGACTTGCGGTTAAGATTAAAAAGCGAGTCTCAGTACAGTATGTAGAGTAAAATCTTATTTCTATTAATTGTAAAAAGAGAAAATAACTACAGCAGTCAGATCCACTAAGGAGATGTAACAACCCACCTACTGGGGGGGGAAATGTAATGAAAAAGAAAATGCATATAGCATAAATGTTTTTTAGAGAAAAAACATGAAACTCCTAACAGTTATCATTTTGGAGATTAGAACTATTAGAAACTTGGCCAGGCGTGATGGCTCACACCTAATCCCAGAACTTTGGGAGGCCAAGGCAGGTGGATCACTTGAGGTCAGGAGTTCGAGTCCAGCCTGGCCAATATCACGAAACCCCATCTCTACTAAAAATACAAAAAATTAGCCGGATGTGATGACACACGCCTGAAGTCCCAGCCACTAGGGAGGCTGAAGCAGGAGAGTCGCTTGAACCCGGGAGGTGGAGGTTGCAGTGAGCTGAGATTGCGCCATTACACTCCAGCCTGGGTGATAGAGAGACACTTGTTTCAAAAAAAAACTATTAGGAACTTTTATTTGCTAAATATTTTTTTGCATTATGTAAAGTTTATAATTGGCATATACTAACTTTACAATCAGAAAAAAGAAAGATAAAATAGGTTTTTAGAGACTTGTGAGAAACTGCTGCAAATGCTGTTTAGCAAAAGATAAAATTTTGTCTGTATGTACTGTCATATGTATATGTACATATGTAATATCTATATACCCAATTTTGTAAAATAATCCCAATCTTGTAATACATATAACTAGAAAAACAGACTGGAAGAAAAGATACCAACATACAGATAGCTGTTATCTCTATCAACTCCATGAAGGCAGGAGCTTCAACTCTTTTATATTGAAATATATACTCAGTTACAAACATATGCTTATTTTTTTTAAATTACTAGATATAACCTGTCACTACACTGGACTGAAACTTATTGCTACTTGAGATATTTGTTCCTGATACATGAAACTCTGTACTTTATCCTCTTGAAGCATCATTCTAAGTACAATCTTACAAAGCAAATTTAGAAATCTACCAAGGAAAAAAAAAATACTGTACCTTGCTCTGATAAGAACTTTCCAATGGCTTTGAGGAACTCAACAAGGAAAATCAGTGTTTCTAAGAAGAAGAAATTTGGCTGAACATGGTGACTCACACCTATAATCCCAGCACTTTTTGAGAGGCCAAGACAGGTGGATCACCTGACATCAGGAGTTCAACACCAGCCTAGCCAACATGGTGAAACCCCATTTCAACCAAAACTACAAAATAATTAGCTGGGCATGGTGGTGGGCGCCTGTAGTCCCAGCAGCTACTCAGGAGGCTGAGGCAGAAGATTCACTTGAACCCGGAAGGTAGAGATTGCAGTGAGCTGAGATTGGCCACTGCACTCCAGCCTGGGCGACAGAGCAAGACTCGGTCTCAAAAAAAGAAAAGAAAAAGAAATTTATGGGCTGGGCACAGTGGTTCATGCTTGTAATCCCAGCACTTTCGGTGGCTGAGGCAGGTGGATCACTTGAGGCCAGGAGTTCAAGGTCAGCCTGGTCAACCCAGGCTGCGAAACCCCAGATGGCAAAACCCCGTCTATTAAAAGTACAAAAATTAGCCAGGCTTGGTGGCACATGTGTGTAATCCCAGCTACTTGGGAAGCTGAGGTACAAGAATCGCTTGAACCCAAGAGGTGAAGGTTGCAGTGAGCAGAGATTGTGCCATTGTATTCCAGCCTGGGTGACTAAAAAATTTACTTCTTAAAAAAAAAAAAAGAGAGAGAGAGAAACGTTGTTGAAGAAGTGAGTATCTGGTCTGCACCTTTAATAAAATATCAACTAAATTTTTTTTTAAAAAGAAATTTGCTTACTGAATTACCAAAGAAAGATTTTGAGAATTTTAAGGTCCAAAAATGTTACTATTGTCCTCTTAACCTAAAGATCTAAAAGTCAAAACATCTGTCTAAATAGAGATGTTCAAGAACTATTTCATGCTTTGAAATGCTACAGCAATAATATGAAATTATATTAAATCATAACCAGATGATATGTCTTCATAACAACTCTCATCCAAAGAAAGCAGATGCTGAAAGGAGGTTGCTGGCTGGGTGCAGTGGCTCACACCTGAAATCCCAGCACTTTGAGAGGCCAAGGTGGGCCAATCATTTGAGCTCTGGATTTCAAGACCAGCCTGCCCGACATGGCAAAACCTCATGTAAAAAAATACAAAAATTAGGCCGGGCGCGGTGGCTCAAGCCTGTAATCCCAGCACTTTGGGAGGCCGAGACGGGCGGATCACGAGGTCAGGAGATCAAGACCATCCTGGCTAACATAGTGAAACCCCATCTCTACTAAAAAATACAAAAAACTAGCCGGGCGAAGTGGCGGGCGCCTGTAGTCCCAGCTACTAGGGAGGCTGAGGCAGGAGAAAGGCATAAACCCAGGAGGCAGAGCTTGCAGTGAGCTGAGATCCGGCCACTGCACTCCAGCCTGGGCGACAGAGCAAGACTCTGTCTCAAAAAAAAAAAAAAATACAAAAATTAGCCGGGCGCGGTAGCTCACACCTGTAATCCCAGCATTTTGGGAGGCCAAGGTGGGCGAATCATGAGGTGAGGAGTTCAAGACCAGCCTGACCAACATGGTGAAACCCTGTCTCTACTAAAAATACAAAAATTAGCCGGGCCTGGTGGTGTGCATCTGTAATTCCAGCTACTTGGGAGGCTGAGGCAGGAGAATTGCTTGAACCTGGGAAGCAGATATTGCAGTGAGCTGAGATTGCACCACTGCACTCCAGCCTGGATGACACAGCGAAGAGACACCATCTCCAAATAAAGTTATATGTAAAGCAAGTTACAACGCTGTACGTACATTTGATATCAATGATAGTCAAAGACAATGAGAAGGAGAACTGTCACAAAAGAACTGCCACAGAATTTCAACAGAATGATCTCTAGGTGATCGTTCCCACTCATTTACTCAAGTCTTTGACATCAGCTCATAGCCTTCCTTCTCAATGGGATCCTGTCATAATCCAGGGTGATGGCAACAAAAATGTACTCATCTAACCAGGTACCTGGTTCCTAGGTGTCCTCTCTCCACGAATCCACACACGCAGCCACAACTTGCTCCACCTCTAAAGCCATTCAATCAAGTCATCCCATTCTCTGGCCATAATCACCAGCAATCCTGAATACTCCAGATGCGTTTGTTCTCCAGCCTCAACAGAAACTGTCTTTCTTTGGTTCTCAGTTTTCCTCATTTCAGCAAGTTTCAGACTTCACTTCTGCTTTCTCTGGTTTACACTCACTGCTTGTAGGAATTTAATATTATCTCCTTCACTCTGGCAAACTACTTTTTTTTTTTTTTTCCCAGAAATAGTTTCACTCTTGTTGCCCAGGCTGGAGCACAACAGCATGATCTCAGCTCACTGCAACCTCCGCCTCCCAGGTCCAAGCGATTCTCCTGCCTCAGGCTCTCTAGTAGCTGGGATTACGGGTATGTGCCACCACGCCCGGCTAATTTTGTATTTTTAGTAGAGATGGGGTTTCTCCATGTTGGTCAGGCTGGTCTCGAACTCCCGACCTCAGGTGATCCGCCCACCTCAGCCTCCCAAAGTGCTAGGATTACAGGCGTGAGCCACTACACCCAGCCATCATTTTGGCAAACTATTAAAACCTACAAGAAATCTAATTTATTTCAATGACTTAAAAGAATCAAACAAGAATTACTAGCCTATTATACAGAATAAAACCATGCTTTATCTCATCTTCTCAAGGACATAAACATGATCAACATGAAAGTGCTCATTCATTGGTGGATATTTTAACTCCTCAATAGTCCAACCCTCATCTACTTTTCCTTAAAAATTATTTCATTATTCCAGCTGAGGAGAATTACATGTGAAAAGCCCCGTATCTGCTTTCATAGTAGCATTTCTTCTTTCTTTTTATTTTGAGACAGAGTCTCGCTCTGTCAGCAGGCTGGAGTGCAGTGGCGCGATCTCAACTCACTGCAACCTCTGCCTCCTGGGTTCAAGCGATTCTCCCGCCTCAGCCTCCCAAGTAGCTGGGACTACAGGTGCCTGCCACCATGCCCGGCTAATTTTGTATTTTAGTAGAGACGGGGTTTCACCATGTTGGCCAGGATGGTCTTGATCTCTTGACCTTGTGATCCGCCTGCCTTGGCCTCCCAAAGTGCTGGGATTACAGGCATGAGTCACCACGCCCGGCCACATTTCTTCTTTCTTTATAAATTTTTTCTGGGCCAGGAACAGTGGCTCACACCTATAATCCCAACAATTTGGGAGGCCGAGGCAGGAAGACTTCTTGAAGCTAGACATTCAAGACCAGCCTGGGCAACAAAGTAAGACCCTGACCCGGTCTCAGCAAAAAACGAAAAAAAATAAAATTAGCCAGATGTGGTGGCACACACCTGTAGTCCCAGCTACTCAGGAAGCTGAGATGAGAGGATCTCTTGAGCCCAGAAGCAGAGGCTGCAGTGAGCTATAATCACGCCACTATGCTCCAGCCTGGATCAACACAGTAAGATCTTGCCTCTAAAAACTAAACAAATAAACTTTTTTAAAAAACAATTTTTTTCCCTTAACTGTATTTTCTAGCACCTAACATTAAACACACATGCTAGTTATTTCACGTTTTCTAGAAAACAAGTAACTAACATAAAAACAAAAAATAAATAAATAAAATACACATGGTGGGTATTTGATAAACACTGGAATATTTTACCTCTTTCCTCACTTAAGTTTTGCATATATTAACTCATCTAACTCTTATAATAATTTTATGAGGTAGGCATTATTACTATCTCCATTTTGTATGGGAAGCTGAGGCCCAGGGAGGTTAAGTAACTTCCTCATTAATATAAAGCTTCTATGTGGTAGAGCTCAGATTTAAACCCAGGCAGTCTTGGATTCTGCATCTGTGTTCTTAGCAATCATGCCACACTGCCTCTCAAACCCAGGCTAAACTTTTGCTTAACTGAGAAATCTTTCCACTGAAAACATGGTTCATAATTAGTTTAAATATATTCAAGTAAACACCAAATTAGTACATAGTTTCCATACCAATTGTAATAATCTCTAAATTCTTCATCTGTTCATTATTCATAACACAATAATACATTCTTCCTATTTTCACAAACCATTTGTTATATAAATTTCCTAAACTTTAAATTTCCTTTCACTTTAAATGGCTCAGTAATTTTCTAATTTTTTCACTCACCTGAAGTTAGCGGGTTACTTTCTTCACTGTCTCATTCTTTTCTTTTTTAAGACAGGGGCGGCCGGGCGCGGTGGCTCAAGCCTGTAATCCCAGCACTTTGGGAGGCCGAGACGGGCGGATCATGAGGTCAGGAGATCGAGACCATCCTGGCTAACATGGTGAAACCCCGTCTCTACTAAAAAATACAAAAAACTAGCCGGGCGAGGTGGCGGGCGCTTGTAG
>NW_016817546.1:766453-815477 GCF_001698545.2 Rhinopithecus bieti | reverse complement strand
TTTGAGACGGAGTCTTCCTCTGTCACCCAGGCTGGAGTGCAGTGGCACAATCTCGGCTCACTACAAGTTCCGCCTCCTGGGTTCACGCCATTCTCCTGCCTCATCCTCCCAAGTAGCTGGGACTACAAGTGCCCGCCACCTCACCTGGCTAATTTTCGTATTTTTTTTTTTTTTAGCAGAGACGGGGTTTCACCGCATTAGCCAGGATGGTCTCAATTCCTGACCTCGTGATCCGCCTGCCTCGGCCTCCCAAAGTGCTAGGATTAAAGCCGTGAGCCACCGCGCCCGGCCCCAAAGTGTCATACTTTTAATAAAAGTATATGGTATGGTAAAAAAAAAAAAAGCTTTAACTACCCAGACCTCAATTTGAAGCCCAAATGTTATATTACTAATAGTGATACCCTGCACAAATTAATTCTCTGAACCTCCATTTCCTCATCTGGAAATGAGTAATAATACTATCTACCCTGAAGAATGGGTAATTAGAAGTAAAAAGAATACAGCAGCTCAATCCTTCCATTTTCTCCAACCGTTTCTTACAGTCACCACACTAAACAAACCGCAAGAACTGACTCACCTCAAGCCATTACATAAAAGTTATCCAATGTATTAGACAAAGTATCAAATAATTCTCACTGTGATGACCCCACATAGACTGTTGTCTTAAAGTCTCTCTGCTGTATTCAGCTCTAAGAAGATGTTTCTTGATGTACAGTTAAATTTACAATAAATTACCTGAAAATTTTCTCAGGCATGCCAAAAATCACAAGATCTATTTATATATTTTAGCAATCTAGTGAAAATGTTCTTTACTTACCAAGAACTGATGATACTTAAACTTCCTTTCAGAGGTCCCTACTCAGTTTAATTTGTGATAGCACTTGTATGTGACAGAGCAAACACTATACATTTTAAGCAAAGAAAAATACCATAGAAGACTTCATTTTTTACAGAGCTTAAAAGAAAGCTGATTCTGATGTTCAGAAATACAGTGGTTCAGGAGTGATGGCTCATAACTGTAACTCCAGCACTTCGGGAAGCCGAGGCAGGAGAATCGCTTGAGCCCAGGAGTTCAAGACCAGCCTGGGCAACATGGCAAAACCCCGTCTCTGCAAAAAATACAAAAACTACTCAGTTGTGGTGGTATGTGCCTGTAGTCCCAGCTACTCAGGAGGCTGAGGAAGGAGGATCGCTTGAGTCCAGGAGGCGGATGCTGCAGTGAGTCAAGATCATGCCACTGTGATCTCATCTCCCAAAAAAAAAAAAGAAAGAAAGAAAAAAAGAAATACAGTTACTAAACAGTTTTGGTTTTGGTTTTGTTTTGAGACAGTCTCGCTCTGTCACTCAGGCTAGAGTGCAGTGGTGCAATCTTGGCTCACTGCAACCTCTGTCTCTTGGGTTCAAGCAATTCTCCTGCCTCAGCTCCCAAGTGGCTGGGATTACAGGGATGCGCCACCAGGCCTGGCTAATTTTTGTATTTTTAGTAGAGATGGGGTTTTGCCATGTTGGCCAGGCTCGTCTCGAACTCCTGACCTCAAGAAATCTGCCTGTCTCGACCTCCCAAAGTGCTGGGATTACAGGCGTGAGCCACCACGCCCACTCCAGTTACTAAACAATTTTATTCGTAACATTACTTAGACTCTATCCTAAGGAAATAATTGTAAATATGAGATGACATTTATCTGCTAGAATATACATCCCAGCCGGGCACAGTGGCTCACGCCTGTAATCCTAGTGGTTTGGGAGGCTGAGGTGGGCAGATCACGAGGTTAGGAGTTCGAGACCAACCTGGCCAACAACATGGTGAAACCCCATCTCTACTAAAAATACAAAAATTAGGGTGGGCGCAGTGGCTCACACCTGTAATCCCAGCACTTTGAGAGGCCGAGGTGGGTGGATCAACTGAGGTCCAGGAGTTCGGGATCAGCCTGACCAACAAGGTGAAACCCTCTCTCTACTAAAAATACAAAAATTAGCCGGGCATGGTAGCAGGTGCCTGCAGTCCCAGGTACTCAGGAGGCTGAGACAGGAGAATTGCTTGAACCCAGGAGGCGGAGGCTGCAGTGAGCCAAGATCACACCACTGCACTCCAGCAAGACTCTGTCTCAAAAAAAAAGAAAGAATGTAAACTCCATGAGAGCAGAGATCTTTTTCTATTTATTCATTATCATATCCTCAGTGCCTAGAATAATGACAATTACTTATTTACTGAATGAAAATAAAAAGATCCATAGTGTTACAACAGTAAAAAACAGAACACTTATGATACATTATGCATTCATTATAATGATGATGAAAATTTATGATTACATAAAAGTGCTTACACTCCTTTATTTAAAAAACATTAACTTAGTCGCCGGGAGCAGCTTATGCCTGTAATCCCAGCACTTTGGGAGGTCGAGGCAGGCGGATCACTTGAGGCCGGGAGTTGAAGACCAGCATGGCCAACATGGTGAAACCCTATCTCCACAAAAAAATACAAAAATTAGCCAGGCATGGTGTTGCGCACCTGTAATCCCAGCTACTTGGGTGGCAAGATTCTGTCTCAAAAAAAAATGCCTAAGTCACTAACTTAGGCATTAAGAAGACTGGGTTCTAAGGCCAGCTCTGTCATTAATTTGACCTGTACCTCGGGGTAAAGGACAACCTGTTTGGGCTCCAGCACCCTCGTATGTATTATTTCCTCCTCATTTCCTGGCCTTGGCTGGTCTTAATGAGACTGGCTTTGGGTAGACATTACAGCTAGTACATGCCTAAGTTACCTCAGAAAGCAAAGACTAACACAAACAGCAGAGAAAAAGGGGATGCGACCTGGAGCAGATCAAATGCTGTATCCCACTGGACTATGAGATCCTCAGTGATCTGCTCTTCAAGCCACACTGACTCAGAATCATCCATTTTTAACTCTAGGACCTCAAAGCATACTTGAACCACTTTACAATAAACAGCAAGTAATTTAGGTCATCTGAGTCAACAGAACAATGCCATCCATGGTATACCAAAATATCAAGCCCTACTGTCAAAATGACCAGAAAATAAAGTACAGGTGAAGAGGAAGTGATTTCACCTGCTGGAAATAGAAAAAGTAGATCTGTGTGCCAGCCAACAACTATCACACAATGGAACAGGATGCTTACCTCTCTGCTGGAGGAAAAGAAGCTATTCTCAAGTCCTTAAAATAAAAATTATTATAATCTTACTATATCTATTTTATGTCATCTGAGAGCAATCCATGAGGACAACGCTTCCTCTTTCAGAGAATCTTTCAGTTGAAAATCTCAAAGAATTCCCAAGCACCACTTGCCCTTCAACACGTACCTACACCTCACTTCTCTGCCCCACACTCACAAACTTTATCAGCATCCACAATTAAAGAACCATGAGGCCAGGCGCGGTAGCTCATGTCTGTAATCGCAGCACTCTGGGAGACCGAGGTAGAAGGATCACTTGAGCCCAGGGTTGAGACCAGCCTGGGCAACATAGTGAGATCTTGTCTCTACAAAAAAAAAAAAAAAAAAAATTCTTGGCCAGGCATGGTGGCTCACGCCTGCAATCCCAGCACTTTGGTTTTGGGACCCCAAGGCAGGCAGATCACAAGGTCAAGAGATTGAGACTATTCTGGCCAACATGGTGAAACCCCGTCTCTACTAAAAATACAAAAATTAGCTGGGCATAGTGGCACACACCTGTTGTCCCAGCTACTCAGGAGGCTGAGGGAGGAAAATCACTTGAACCCAGGAGGCGGAGGTTGCAGTGAGCCAAGATCGTGCCGCTGTACTCCAGAGCCCATCAACAGAGCAAGACTCCGTCTCAAAAAAAAAAAAAAAATTATTTTAATTAGCTGGGTGTGGTGGCACAGGCCTGTGTTCCCAGAGGCTGAGGTGGGAGGGCTGCTTAAGCCTGGGAAGTCAAGGCTGCAGTGAGCTATGACTGTCCCACTGCTCTCCAGCCTGGGCAACAGGGCAAGACCCTGTCTTAAAACAAATACATAATAACAAACCAAATAAAACTGCTCTGCCACTTCCTAGCTGAGTTACTCTGGGAAAGTTATTGAATCTCTCCGTGCCTCCATTTTCCCACAATAATAAAATGGGGGTAATGCCTGTTACATAGGATTGTGATAAAGATTAAATTCATCTAGAATGCCTGGGTAAATACTTAGCATAAAATAGATTTCCAAAAATGTAAGGCCAATTTCCACTGAGGCCTATTCCTTAGAAAGAAAACTGAAGACACACAGGAATTGTCATTCCATGTACTGATCTAATTACCAACCCATGAAACATCTTAATACAAAAGAGAAATCACAAGGAAGGAAGTGAAGTTGCTGCCTCACGGTTTTACTGACAAGCAGTTTTTAAATTGCAGGTTCACAGAGGGATTTGGGGTACCCATTAATCCCCTGAAATTATACCTGATTTTGAGACAGCGTGCTACTTCTATAAATGTCTTCACTGAATTTCCACTAGCTCCAACCCTATTTCTCTATTCTCCTTTACAGCAAACATCCTCAAAAAGGTGCTATACTTACTCTCTCAAATCCTGCTTTCATTCTCTCTTAAACCCACTCCAGTAAGAATGTTGAACCAAACCCTCCACTGAAACTAATCTTGCCAAGATCATCTCTCCACATTGCTAAATCCAATGATAAGTTCTCAGTCCTAAGCTAATTTTAGCAGATTTTGACACACTTCATCTGCCCCTCCTGCTTGAATACATTTTTCTCATCTGGCTTCCAGGATGCCATATAATGTAGTCTACGATTTCTTGGTTTTCCTCCTTTTTTGCTGATCTCTTCTCAGCTTTTGTTGCTGACTGTTGTCTCAGACTTGTTAACGTCCCTGGACTTTGTCCTTGACCCTTTTCTCTTCTCTCCCCTGTACTCCACTGGTAATCTCCTCTGGTTTCCCAGCTTTACTTTACTTACACTTGCCACATGCTCACAACTATGTATCTCCAACCCAAGTTTCTCACATGAATTCCAGGCTCTCACACCATCTTAAAACTGTCTACTTGGCATCTCCACTTGAGTATCTAATACAGTGTTAACCTCAGTGTGTACCAACTAAGCTCAAGAGGCCAGGTGCGGTGGCTACGCCTGTGATCCCAGCACTTTGGGAGGCTGAGGTGGGCAGATCACTTGAGTTCAGGAATTCAAGACCAGCCTGGCCAACATGGTGAAACCCTGTCTCTACCAAAAATACAAAAATTAGCTGGGTATGGTGGCAGGCACTTGCAGTCTCAGCTACTCAGGAGGCTGAGGCAGGAGAATCACTTGAACCCGGGAGGCGGAGGTTGAAGTGAGCCAAGATTGCGCCACTGCACTCCAGCCTAGGCGACACAGTAAGACTCGATCTTCAAAAAACAAACAAACTAACAAACAACCTGCTCTAAACACAGCCTTCCCATGTCAGCTCCTGACACCCCCATCCTTTAAGCTGCGCAGTCCCAAACCTTGGGTTCATCCTTGACTCCTTTCTTTCACCCCTACCCTACAGTGAAATTCATCAGAGACCAGGCATGGTGGCTCATACCTATAATCCCAACACTTGGGGAGGGCAAGACAAGATGATCACGTGAACCCAGTAGTTCAAGACCAGCCTGGGCAACATAGTGAGATCCCATTTCTACAGAAAAAATTTTTTTTTGAGGCGGAGTCTCGCTCTGTCGCCCAGGCTGGAGTGCAGTGGCCAGATCTCGGCTCACTGCAAACTCCGCCTCCCGGGTTCACGCCATTCTCCTGCCTCAGCCTCCCAAGTAGCTGGGACTACAGGCGCCCACCACCTCGTCCGGCTAGTTTTTTGTATTTTTTTAGTAGAGACGGGGTTTCACTGTGTTAGCCAGGATGGTCTCGATCTCCTGACCTCGTGATCCGCCCGTCTCGGCCTCCCAAAGTGCTGGGATTACAGGCTTGAGCCACTGCGCCCGGCCAGAAAATTTTTAAAATTAGCTGAGCATGGTGGCACACGCCTATAGTCCTATCTACTTGGGAGGCTTAGGTAGAAGGATCACCTGAGCCAGGGAGGTCAAGGCTGCAGTGAGCCGTGATCACACCACTGCACTCCAGCCTGGGCAACAGAGTGAGATCCTGACTAAAAAAATTAAAAAACTCATCAGAAAATACTGTCGCTCGATCTTCAAAATACATCCAGAAGTCATACACTTTTCACAAGTCTACTAGCAAATGGATGTAAGCACCATCATTTCTCACATGAATAATTAGCATGATAGCCTCCCACCTATCTCGTTATTTCTAGCCTGTTGTCCCAATCTACTGTCCACAAAGGAGTCTTCTGTCCTTTTACCATGCAAATAATGCACTATGGGAGGCCGAAGTGGGAGGACTGTTTGAACTTAGGAGTTTGAGAAAAGCATGGGCAACCCAGAGAGAGCTGTCTCTACAAAGCAGAAATCAAATTTTTTTAAAAAAGAAAGAAGACAAAATGCAAATCACACCATGTCACTTCTTTGCTCAAAACCATCCAGTGCCTTCCCCATTTCAATTTTAGCCAAAGTCCTTAAAAGGGCCCCAAGGAACACCTTTACGTGCCCCCACCCCTTACCGGTGCACACCTACCTCAGAAGTCAAAACAGACAACGTAAACTCTGAATGGAAGGTCCTCAGAAAGATCCGTCCAAGTCCTAACCCCCGGTTCCTGGGGACTGCCACCGAAGATTGCCAGGAGCCACCAGAAGCAAGGAGGAAGTACGGGATGGGCTGTCCCTAAGAGCCCCCAGAAGGAACTAACCCTGCCAACCGACATCTTGATTTCAGACTTCTGACCTCCACAACTGTGGCACAATAAATGTCTGTTGTGTTAAGCCACCAAGCATGTGCTTGTAATGGCAGCCCCAGGAAACTGACACACCACTCTAGCCCCTGCTCATTCTGCTCCCACCACGCTGTCTTCCTCGTGTCCACTTTAGGACACTTCCACTGACTATTCTCCTCTGTCTGGGAAGCTCACGCTGCAGAACTCTGCAGGGCTAACTCCCATACATTTTAGCCTTTTGCTCAAACATCATCCTCTCTATGAGGCCTATCCTGACTCCCCTATTTAAATTGCAACAACCACCATCTTCCCATTTCTTTCCAACTCCCTTACAGTATCTATTTTTTTTCCACAGCATTTATCATATTCTAATATACTACATAACATTCTTGTTTATTACCCACTGGATTCCACTAGAATATAAGCTCCACAGAGGCAGGGTTTTTAGGTTTGTTTGGGTTTTTTTTTTCTCTCTCTCTTTTGTTCACTGGTGTATCCTAAACATCTATAAACTATGCCTGGCAGATGGTAGCTATTCAATAAATACGTGCTGATTAAATCTGTTGAACAAACATGTATATGTATATGTCTTTTTCTGGAAACAGAATCCACAGTTTTTATCAGATTAATAAAGTGATCTGCTACCCAAAAAAGGTTTCCAAATCTTTGTTCTCAAGCTTTAAGTGGTTAAGGAAAAGGGAATTCTATCCTAAAAGACCCCAACTCTAAAAAAAGCAAACAAAACCCCAAAAATACTCATACTATGACTTCGTATCTTACAAATGGCAGATACAAGTTTAAATTTCATACTCCCAAAACCTAATTTTGCTAAAGAAAAAAAGACAGGCCACTACAATTTAATGGCTTGAGAAGTACCCTCACCCACTTTTCACAGAACCTTGTACACTAAAAGGTGTACTCAGGATGAGCTTATGTCTCTACCAACTTAAGGAACAAAGGGTGGCCATCAGTGTGAAGCATTCACATGAGTCAAAGTTCCATACAGCTCAAGAACATGATCCAATGCTCCACCTAGGTAAAATCTTATCCAAAGTAGGGGAGCAGAACCAAAGTCAATCATAACCTGTCTAGCATCTATCCTTACTATGGGATAAACAGATGTTTACTCAAAATACAACACTGTTTTTAAGACCTTGAGAAACCATAGAAGAGATGTCATTTACACACGCCTTCAGCATGAACCATAAAGCGTAACAATGAAAGGCAGTCAAGCATAGGAAAACCTGTTAATGGATTCTGATAACAGCAGAAAGGCACCCACTACATTCCTTATTATTCCTGCAACATAGTTCACAGTTACTACTAAACAGGTCTAGGCTAACACAATCACACCAAACACCAGAATTCAACATATTACTTATTCAAGCATACATTCTTCAGACATATCTTTTATACTAAATCAATGACCATTACAGAGGAAAACATGCACATCTGCTGTCATGCAATCTTTCTTGTTTCATCAGCAAGTGGATTCACAACGTAACCAAGTCCTAGTCCTTCCCTTTTCTGGTTCCGTTCTCCAACAGAAGAATTTCAAGGATACAGAATCTATGAAATACTTTGAAGAGAAAGGCATTTTAAACTCTAATTAACTCATAGTTTGCCTTGAGCTGCATTTTTTTGAGACGAAGTCTTGCTCTTGTCCCCCAGGCCGGAGTGCGATGGCACAATCTTGGCTCACTGCAACCTCCGCCTCCCCAGTTCAAGCGATTCTACTACCTCAGCCTCCTGAGTAGCTGAGACTACAGGTGCCTGCCACCACACCCAGCTAATGTTTGTATTTTTAGTAGAGACGGGGTTTCACCATGTTGGCCAGGCTGGTCTCAAATTCCTGACCTCAAATGATCTGCCCACCTCGGCCTCCCAAAGTGCTGGGATCACAGGCGTGAGCCACCGCGCTCAGCCTGCCTTAAGCTGTTTTTTTAAATACTGGTAAAACTTTCACATCTTACAACACATCATTTTATCAAATCCCAAACCCAACCACTCTTCATCACCTCTACCACTACCACACTAACTCAGGCCCACAGCATATCCCTTGCAGAGTCTGGCCACACTCCTCATCAGTCTGCCTGCTTCCACTCTGACTGGCAGCAGTCTGACTTTGTTTTCAACTTGAGAGCANAGGCTTGAGCCACTGCGCCCGGCCAGAAAATTTTAAAATTAGCTGAGCATGGTGGCACACGCCTATAGTCCTATCTACTTGGGAGGCTTAGGTAGAAGGATCACCTGAGCCAGGGAGGTCAAGGCTGCAGTGAGCCGTGATCACACCACTGCACTCCAGCCTGGGCAACAGAGTGAGATCCTGACTAAAAAAATTAAAAAACTCATCAGAAAATACTGTCGCTCGATCTTCAAAATACATCCAGAAGTCATACACTTTTCACAAGTCTACTAGCAAATGGATGTAAGCACCATCATTTCTCACATGAATAATTAGCATGATAGCCTCCCACCTATCTCGTTATTTCTAGCCTGTTGTCCCAATCTACTGTCCACAAAGGAGTCTTCTGTCCTTTTACCATGCAAATAATGCACTATGGGAGGCCGAAGTGGGAGGACTGTTTGAACTTAGGAGTTTGAGAAAAGCATGGGCAACCCAGAGAGAGCTGTCTCTACAAAGCAGAAATCAAATTTTTTTAAAAAAGAAAGAAGACAAAATGCAAATCACACCATGTCACTTCTTTGCTCAAAACCATCCAGTGCCTTCCCCATTTCAATTTTAGCCAAAGTCCTTAAAAGGGCCCCAAGGAACACCTTTACGTGCCCCACCCCTTACCGGTGCACACCTACCTCAGAAGTCAAAACAGACAACGTAAACTCTGAATGGAAGGTCCTCAGAAAGATCCGTCCAAGTCCTAACCCCGGTTCCTGGGGACTGCCACCGAAGATTGCCAGGAGCCACCAGAAGCAAGGAGGAAGTACGGGATGGGCTGTCCCTAAGAGCCCCAGAAGGAACTAACCCTGCCAACCGACATCTTGATTTCAGACTTCTGACCTCCACAACTGTGGCACAATAAATGTCTGTTGTGTTAAGCCACCAAGCATGTGCTTGTAATGGCAGCCCCAGGAAACTGACACACCACTCTAGCCCCTGCTCATTCTGCTCCCACCACGCTGTCTTCCTCGTGTCCACTTTAGGACACTTCCACTGACTATTCTCCTCTGTCTGGGAAGCTCACGCTGCAGAACTCTGCAGGGCTAACTCCCATACATTTTAGCCTTTTGCTCAAACATCATCCTCTCTATGAGGCCTATCCTGACTCCCCTATTTAAATTGCAACAACCACCATCTTCCCATTTCTTTCCAACTCCCTTACAGTATCTATTTTTTTTCCACAGCATTTATCATATTCTAATATACTACATAACATTCTTGTTTATTACCCACTGGATTCCACTAGAATATAAGCTCCACAGAGGCAGGGTTTTAGGTTTGTTTGGGTTTTTTTTTTCTCTCTCTCTTTTGTTCACTGGTGTATCCTAAACATCTATAAACTATGCCTGGCAGATGGTAGCTATTCAATAAATACGTGCTGATTAAATCTGTTGAACAAACATGTATATGTATATGTCTTTTCTGGAAACAGAATCCACAGTTTTATCAGATTAATAAAGTGATCTGCTACCCAAAAAAGGTTTCCAAATCTTTGTTCTCAAGCTTTAAGTGGTTAAGGAAAAGGGAATTCTATCCTAAAAGACCCCAACTCTAAAAAAAGCAAACAAAACCCCAAAATACTCATACTATGACTTCGTATCTTACAAATGGCAGATACAAGTTTAAATTTCATACTCCCAAAACCTAATTTTGCTAAAGAAAAAAAGACAGGCCACTACAATTTAATGGCTTGAGAAGTACCCTCACCCACTTTTCACAGAACCTTGTACACTAAAAGGTGTACTCAGGATGAGCTTATGTCTCTACCAACTTAAGGAACAAAGGGTGGCCATCAGTGTGAAGCATTCACATGAGTCAAAGTTCCATACAGCTCAAGAACATGATCCAATGCTCCACCTAGGTAAAATCTTATCCAAAGTAGGGGAGCAGAACCAAAGTCAATCATAACCTGTCTAGCATCTATCCTTACTATGGGATAAACAGATGTTTACTCAAAATACAACACTGTTTTAAGACCTTGAGAAACCATAGAAGAGATGTCATTTACACACGCCTTCAGCATGAACCATAAAGCGTAACAATGAAAGGCAGTCAAGCATAGGAAAACCTGTTAATGGATTCTGATAACAGCAGAAAGGCACCCACTACATTCCTTATTATTCCTGCAACATAGTTCACAGTTACTACTAAACAGGTCTAGGCTAACACAATCACACCAAACACCAGAATTCAACATATTACTTATTCAAGCATACATTCTTCAGACATATCTTTTATACTAAATCAATGACCATTACAGAGGAAAACATGCACATCTGCTGTCATGCAATCTTTCTTGTTTCATCAGCAAGTGGATTCACAACGTAACCAAGTCCTAGTCCTTCCCTTTTCTGGTTCCGTTCTCCAACAGAAGAATTTCAAGGATACAGAATCTATGAAATACTTTGAAGAGAAAGGCATTTTAAACTCTAATTAACTCATAGTTTGCCTTGAGCTGCATTTTTTTGAGACGAAGTCTTGCTCTTGTCCCCAGGCCGGAGTGCGATGGCACAATCTTGGCTCACTGCAACCTCCGCCTCCCCAGTTCAAGCGATTCTACTACCTCAGCCTCCTGAGTAGCTGAGACTACAGGTGCCTGCCACCACACCCAGCTAATGTTTGTATTTTAGTAGAGACGGGGTTTCACCATGTTGGCCAGGCTGGTCTCAAATTCCTGACCTCAAATGATCTGCCCACCTCGGCCTCCCAAAGTGCTGGGATCACAGGCGTGAGCCACCGCGCTCAGCCTGCCTTAAGCTGTTTTTTTAAATACTGGTAAAACTTTCACATCTTACAACACATCATTTTATCAAATCCCAAACCCAACCACTCTTCATCACCTCTACCACTACCACACTAACTCAGGCCCACAGCATATCCCTTGCAGAGTCTGGCCACACTCCTCATCAGTCTGCCTGCTTCCACTCTGACTGGCAGCAGTCTGACTTTGTTTTCAACTTGAGAGCAGTTACTGTTTATTTAAACTGATCAGACTAGAAAAGCAATCGTGGTAGACACCTCAGTTCATTCTTCTAAGAAGCCTGTTGGTCTGGCCCTCCCTGTTGCCAGCATCTCCCTCCACCTTCTACAAAATGAATGGTTTATCTTCATTCTACCTTGTGGAGAAAATAATCTGAAGGGCCACAGTGCTTTTTTTTTTTTTTTTTTGAGACCGAATCTCCCTCTGTTCACCCCGGCTGGAAGTGCAGTGGCCGGATCTCAGCTCACTGCAGCTCCGCTCCCGGCGGTTTAGCCATTCTCCTGCCTCAGCCCCCAAGTAGCTGGACTACAGGCGGCCGCCACCTTGCCCAGCTAGTTTTTTGTATTTTAGTAGAGGACGGGGCTTCACCGGGTAGCCAGGTATGATCTCTGATTCCTGACTCGTATCCGCCCACCTGGCCTCCCAAAGTGCTGGGATTACCAGGCTTGAGCCACCCGCGCCGGCCCGTTATTTGCTTTTTAAGTGTTTCCAACAGCTCATAGATCTCATGAATCAGATCCTCCATGCAGATGATTGTCATATTTACCAAGAGATAGAGCAACACATCATTATCTGTCAAAGCAATTTGCTTACTGATTTTGATTTTGCCATAACCACGCTTGCAGATTATTTCATTTACTGACTTCAGATTTGGGTTCCCTCATGTAATATATGGCTCTACAATCCTCAGCATGTTAACTGAAGCCTTGTTGAGCTTCACAGATATTCCATTGAAGATCTGACAAAGGCAAAGAAGCTGCAACAGCTTTCGGACCTCTGGGCTCACACCACTGATACCTCTGATCCTGATGACAACGGCCAATTTGGGTTCTGTAGGTACATAGAAGTTGCCAGCTTTTCTTGCCATCCTTGCCATTCGAATTTCAGTTCTGTACATCTGCCCATATTCCTTGTGATAGTGCTTTGCTTTTTCATAGATAAGCTTCCTCCCTGCCTTTCAAAGCATGTTTTGGGCGAACTTCTTTCTTAGGCGCTTGATCTTCAGTTCTGTGAAATTCCTTTGCTTTTTCTTAAGGGTTTCTGGCACAGCGGGAACCTTCTTCTCTTCAACACCCTCCACGGTTTCAGCTGGTAAAGAGCACAGTCTAACTTTCACTCAGCAGCCAAAGTGATCTTTGTAAGACAGAGATCAGATTCTGTCACACATACCCTGATGAATACCTTCCAGTGGCATTATACTTGGAATGAAAGCCAGAGTCTTAGCATGGTCCACAGCGAACTTTATGACCTGGCTCCTGCCCCTCTTTCCTGGTATCACCTCCTACTGTTCTCCCAGAGTTTTTCCACTGTTCCTTGGCCAAACCAACAGGCTTCCACCTCGGAGCTTTTGCATTTGATGTTACCTCTGCCTGGAAAGCTCTATTCCTATACCTCTGCATGGTTCCTTAGCCTGTTCAAGGCCTTGTTCAAATGTCACCTCTTCAGAGAAGCCATCCCTGAATAACCTACTTAAAATGGTACCATCCGTACACCCTGTGTCTCTCTGAGTATCACGGTTGCCTCATTTTATAATTTGTTTAATCTGAGTCAGAACTGAAGCATTTATTTCCCTGTAAAATGAAATCTGGGCAGAACAAATGCTATTTTACAGGCCACTCATTTTGAAGTTAAACACAATATATACAAACAAACATACACACCTTTAAAAAAAGAAAAAAAAAATGTGCTTTGGCCAGGCGCAGTGGCTCACGCCTGTAATCCCAGCACTCTGGGAGGCCGAGGCGGGTGGATCACCTGAAGTCAGGAGTTCCAGACCATCCTGGCTAACACGGTGAAACCTCGTCTCTACTAAAAATACAAAAATTAGCCAGGCATGGTGGTGGGTGCCTGTAATCCCAGCTACTCGGAAGGCTGAGGCAGGAGAATGGCTTGAATACTGGAGGCAGAGATTGCAGTGAGCCGAGATCATGCCACTGCATTCCATCCTGGGCAACAGAGGAAGACTCTGCTTCAAAAAACAAAACAAAACCAAAAAACTGTGCTTTGGTGTATGGTTTTCCTTTATCGTTCTTAATTTAAAAGTACTACCAGCCTGGACAACAAAGGAAAACCCCGTCTCTACAAAAAATACAAAAATTAGCCCAGCATGGTGGCACACACCTATAGTCCCAGCTACTTCGGAGGCTGGGGTGGAAGGATGGCTTGAGCCCAGGAGGACAAGTTTACAGTGAGCCGTGATGGTGCCACTGCACTCCAGCCTGGGTGATAGAGTAAGAACCTGTCTCAAAAAAATAAAAGCATTAAGAAGAAGTGCTATATGTACAAGAAGTTTATGATTGTAGTACTAGATAGAGTAGAAAAAAGAATAATGGAAATACGTCAACTGCCCAATAATGGGAAAATACTTAAGGAATATATATGTGAAAAAAACATAATACAACCATGTTAATATAAGTTATCAGAGCAAAACGTTATCATAATGTATTAATTTTTAATATATGTTAATAATGAGTACATAGAAGCAGAAAGGTGTTTATTAAGGAGTTTTTTTGGTTTTTTTTTTTTTTGAGATGGAGTCTTCCTCTTGTTGACCAGGCTGGAGTGCAGTGGTGTGATCTCGGCTCACTGCAACCTCCACCTCCCGGGTTCAAGCGATTCTCCTGCCTCAGCCTCCTGAGTAGCTGGGATTACAGATGCGCACCACCACACCTGGCTAATTTCTGTATTTTTAGTACAGACAGGATTTCACCATGTTGGCCAGACTGGTTTCGATCTCCTGACCTCATGATCTGCCTGCCCTGGCCTCCCAAAGTGCTGGGATTACAGGCATGAGCCACTGTGCCCAACCAGTGTTTTTTTTTTAAGCTGTAATGATAGTGATAAAGAAGTCCAACCTTTATATTGCACAAATATTTACCAACCATGTAGCATGTATGTGCCTGATCAGCCCTGACAAATGAGGATTCAACAGCAAAAAAGAACTGTCCCTGTGCTTTCAGAGCTCACAGGGTAGCAAACCCGCTGACAAGTACATGTGCAATTACAATGAGGCACAATAAGAGATGGCTCGGGGGAGTACAGGTGCCAGGGAGAACACCCTGGGCACAGCCCTAACTGAGGAAGGCTTTCCAAATGAAATGATCCCTAAACTGAGACCTGAAAAATAAACAGGAGCTAAGAAGCAAAAGGAGGGGAAGATAAACAGGTATGAATCAGTGGGTGCTTGGGGTGAGAGGCAAGAGAAGACATGAAACAGAATATGTGAACTATTATTTTTTAAAAACCTAAAATAACTTCTATATTTGACGGCAGTATTTTTGGTAAAATTTATCTTATATAAAATATGATACTAGGTTGGGCACAGTGGGGCACAGTGATACTAGGTTGGGCACACCTGTAATCCCAGCATTTGGGGAAGCCAATGCGGGAGGGCTGCTTGATCCCAGGAGTTCAAGACCAGCCTGGGCAACATAGCAAGACCTCCTCTCTACCAAAAAAAAAAATATATATATATATATACACACACACACACACATATATATACACACACACATATATAAACATATACATATATATGAGATATTAAATGAAAGCCAACAGTGATACTTTACCAACCACTCTGGCTTCTCAAAGCTTATCTGTCCTGTGGCTACTACCTCTCTTTCCTTCAGCCTAACCTACTATCTGACCAAAAACGAGCAGTGGCAGGAAGCAATTTTAACACATCACACAGGTGCACACATAACTCTTTATCAAAACTGACCAACACAGTTCCTATCCCCACATTACAAATTTGGGGCCAAAATTACTCAGACAGACGTGTACCCCCCAGTCTCTCTGGCTGACGTGCTACCTTATTACCTCGCCCCAATTCCCTTCAGATGCCAACAGATACTCCGTGCCTAGTATTCCAAGCCTGTCTTCCTTGGTCTACCTAACTTATCTGGCACCACTCCTCCCCACAAATTCTGTACTTCAATCAGGTTCTCTTTACTGAACGCTGCGCATACCATATGCATTCCTGCCTCAGGCCGACCCCTGCCTGGACTGTCCTAACCTGCTCTCCCAGTCTGCTATTCAAACAGCACCCATTCTTCAATGGCCCACTCCGCTTTTTAATGGATCTTTGGTTAACTTCTTTAATCCACACCAATCTCTAACCTGAAACTGAACTATATTTGTTATGCTAAACAGTAAGTACTTGGTTAAATTCCGCTTTTGTTCTAGAAATCTCTAAATGTTGTATTCTTGTAAGGCTTCCCTCCTAAATTCTGCTGCCAAAGATAGTAACTTTTATTTCTTTCGTATCCCACTAACAGCAACATTAAACTTAGAAAACACACCTCCCCCACCTGTTGGCTAGCTGACAGATCCTGGGTGGAGGAAAGATGAGCCAGAGAGCATTCAGTGCCAGCTGCTTTTCTCTGGAACTGTAGGTTCAAACACCAAGATTAGGACTAGACTTATGTGCTCCTTTGGGACAGGAAATGGCATATACACTAATAATGCGAGATAGTTAAAGGACACCCCCCCAAAAAAATTAAACATGAGGAAAAACATGTGTTCCTAATGTAGGCAAACCCCACCATATTACAAGTCTCGCCAGTACCTTCTATACTATGTAGCTGATAATACAAATAAGTAATAAAACGAATCTATTTGATAAATGAAGAGATTGAATACCAGCAAGAGAAACATGAAGGTAATAGGTATAACCAACAGCCTAGAGTTTAACTAATAAAGCTCCAAGGTAGTCCCTGTGTCAGTTTAAAAGATGCTAATGAATTATTTTTACATTTTTTCAAATCCAGAAATAAACTAAGCCATTCTCTAGGAAGAAAAAAGGTCAGGCTTTACTTACAGAGTCTTGCTCTTTATCCAGGCTGCAGTGCAGTGGCACGATCTCGGCTCACTGCAATTTCTACCTCCCAGGTTCAAGCAATTCTCGTACCTCAGCCTCCCGAGTAGCTGGGATTATAGGCAAGCGCCACCACGCCCAGCTATTTTTTTTGTATTTTTAGTAGAGATGGGGTTTGGCCATGTTGGCCAGGCTGGTCTCAAACTTCTGACCTCAAGCGATCCACCTACCTCGGCCTCCCAAAATGCTGGGATTATAGGCGTGAGCCACCGCACCCAGCCCAGGCTTTACTTCTTTAGGGAGACATGGTGGCAGGGGTTTCAGAATGAACTGAAAAACCAAATACTGTGTCCCTTTCATTTGGCAAGAACTCCTTTTCCAAAGAAGGGACTTAGAAAAGATGAAATTATTTATATAACATCTGAGAGAACATTCTTAAAAAGACAACATACAGAAAGGTACTTTGGATCCAGGAGAATACAACCTCTTCCAAGAAGAGATTTACTCTCTACTCCCTAGGAACTATTAATAACATGGAAAATCCCACTCAAGTTACACGAGGTCACACATCCACAATAAAGGCAGCTGCCTGAAGGTGGTCTGCCAAGATAAACACCAACTTGTTAACTCCCTAAGCGCTATGCAGATGCCCAAGGTATATGCACACTTAATGACTCTGTAGGTTGCTGAAGCATCATGTTTCTACTATTACCACAGTGCTTTCAGTCTATATTTTAGTGGGTTTTTTTTTTCATATCTGTTCTCCACTTTTCATTATGACTTCCAGGAGGGTAGGGGCACATCTTACTCATTTTTATATCCCCAATGCCTAGCATTGTATCTTCCAAGAGACACTAAAAAAATAAAATACTGCCAAATGAATGGGCAAGCTCAAAATGTCACTCAGATAATCCCTTATTAACAGCTAACTGCCCAGAGAAAGGGAGATTTGGATGACAGCAGCTTCCTAGAAAACATGGCCTGAAATCACAGATCATTTTTATAACAAGTTACATTTCACTTACTAAGCAACTGGTCTATCCTTTCAGAATAAATTTTACTGTTCATGATCAGTGTAAGTATATGGGAAGCATGATTATTCTGAAATCTCTTCTTTTCAAACTAAACACATAGCTCCCAGGCACCCATAGGAATCACAGGAGAAGAAGAGGGAGAGGCAGTAGACGTTAGTTTCAAACCTGTAACTCTCTAAGAGTCAAACAAAAGTAGAAAATACTAAGAATAGAAAACTTGGCTGGGCGCGGTGGCTCAAGCCTGTAATCCCAGCACTTTGGGAGGCCGAGACGGGCGGATCACGAGGTCAGGAGATCGAGACCATCCTGGCTAACACGGTGAAATCCCGTCTTTACTAAAAAATACAAAAAACTAGCCGGGCGAGGTGGTGGGCGCCTGTAGTCCCAGCTACTCAGGAGGCTGAGGCAGGAGAATGGCGGGAACCCGGGAGGCGGAGTTTGCAGTGAGCCGAGATCGCGCCACTGCACTCCAGCCTGGGCGACAGAGAGAGACTCCGTCTCAAAAAAAAAAAAAAGAGTGCCTCCTTCACTTAATGAAGCCAAAGTTATAAATTCTCATAACCCATTAAGTTTATAACTGAAAGAGTATCAAGCACATAGCTTTATCTATGTACGTAAAAACAAACATAAGTTCAGTAATTCATACCAGAAACCAGGTAATCACAAGTCCAACAGTTTACGTTATCTTTGAAATACACTATGTAGTTGGCTAATTTCACAGTAATCAATTCTTAACGGGATCCTCTTATAATAGCCACTCAAAGAGAAAATTTCAAATACTGACCTCTAATTCAATGTAATACAAACAAGAAGTCTTCTGTCCAGAATTATACCAAATGGCCACAATTCCTTTCTCAGAAACACCATAAACAGGCTGAAGCTCTCCACAAATCTTCTCTGTAAGGGGATCCCACGGTGGTTGTGACACGGTGCTGAGTGCACATACAGTTACTCCTAGACAATCACCTCCTAAAAGAAGACAGATGACTATCACTGTGTCTAAACGAAACAACTTCAAAAATGCAGCTCTGACAACTAGTGTCATTAGCGTTTTCCAAACGAAAACAGGTGTCACAGATGAGCTCAAAATAGGTCAAACTCCTCTCTCCTTGGTGCTTTAGCAACATTCAACTCCCTAACACCTGACCCAGATGCTGGATTCTTTTTAATGGTGTCTTATATCGGGTATGTTTCTCAATATTAGGAAGGTTTAATGAAGCTGCAAGGATGGGAGGATGGTGGAACATAAAGAAGCAGGGAGGCCGGGTACAGTGGCTCACGCTTGTAATCCCAGCACTTTGGGAGGCCGAGGTGGGTAGATCACTTGAGGTCAGGAGTTTGAGACCAGCCTGGCCAACATGGTGAAACCCCATTTCTACTACAAATACAAAAATTAGCTGGGCATGGTGGCAGGCGCCTGTAATCTCAGCTACTTGAGAGGCTGAGGCAGGAGAATCGCTAGAACCCGGGAGGCAGAGGTTGCAGTGAGCTGAGATCGCGCCACGGCACTCTAGCCTGGGAGACAGAATGAGACTCCGTCTCAAAAAAAAGAAAAAAGAAAAGAAAGAAGGATCTATTTTGATACTGGGAGTCTAAACTGAATGATTCTGGAGAAATTCACAGATAGGGCTGAGGCTCACCTTCATGACAGCTATATCAAAGGCCTAAATTTCCAAGGCTCAGAAATCACTACCGTAAGCATATCAACAGCATGTGATACTCTCTAAGCATTTTGCAACCTTAACATTTCCATCCTTTATAGGACTTTGATATCCTCAAAAGATGTCTTGGATTTCAAAGCCAGTCCCACATCAACAAGGCTGGCAATCAGCATCCCAGAAAACTGCAAGGAGGTTAAGACCCAAGCAAAATGAACTTGGGGATGCAAGCAATTTGTCAGCACTTATATTCTCCTAAGAAGTGGTAAAAATATGGCCACTTCCTACAGGAAGAAACTAATGCCAAATAACCAAACCAAAAGTGAGAAAACCTAAATTATATTAACGTCTCATGGGAAGAGGCACTTAACCAGGTAACTCTGAGTCAGGACAGTTTAGCGGGGAGAAAGAAAGGACCCATATTAACTGTTCTAATTACAAGTTACTCTTTGACTCTTTGGAGCTTATTTCCTTAATGATTAGACTGGAAATAAACTATCTGAGGGCAGGTGCGATGACACCTGTCATCCCAGCACTTTGGTAGGCCAAGGAGGGAGGATCACGAGGTCAGGAGATCAAGACCGTCCTGGCTAACACACAGTGAAACTCCATCTCTACTAAATACAAAAAAAAAAATAGCCAGCCTGGCGGCGGGCACCTTTAGTCCCAGCTACTCGGGAAGCTGAGGCAGGAGAATGGCATGAACTCGGAAGGCAGAGCTTGTAGTGACCCGAGATCATGCCACTGCACTCCAGCCTGGGCAACAGAGTGAGACTTCGTATGAAAAAAAAAAAAAGGCCTCTGAAATCATTTCAGGAACTTAGAGCTAATTCTGGCTCTCTCTACATCTTTATATTAAAGGGTCCTGGACCTGTGATTGTTGAGGTAGCAGGGAAAACTGCTACCTGTTCCCATTCCTAATAGAAACTATCTTGTGATAACATTCCCATTGTATTTTTCCACAAACAATAGACTTACAAATTTCTGGGACTGAAAAATTGCTGAATTTGTTAAAAGAGAAGAAAAAGGTGGCCCAGCAAGATGGCTCATGCCTGTAATCCCTGCACTTTGGGAGGCCAAGGTGGGTGGATTGCACAAGCCCAAAAATTCGAAACCAGCCTGGGCAACATGGCAAAACCCCATCTTTACAAAACAAAACAAAACAAAACAAAAAAGCTGGCCAGGTGTGGTGACATGCACTTTTAGTCCCAGCTACTGCCAGAAGGTAGGGAGGGAGGGGTGGCTGAGGTGAGGACGGCTGTCACCCAGGTTGGAGGGCAGTGGCGCCATTATGTCACACTGCAGCCTCAACTTCCCAGGCTCAGGTGATCATCCCATCGCAGCCTCCCAAGTAGCTGGAACCACAGGAATGCACCATCACACCCAGCTAATATTTCTTATTATTTCTGTAAAGACAGGGTCTCCCTATGTTACCCAGGTTGTCTTCCCCCCACCCCCGCCCCGAGATGGAGTCTTGCTCTGTCGCTCAGGCTGGAGTGCAGTGGTGCAATCTTGGCTCACTGAAACCTCCGACTCCTGGGTTCAGGTGATTCTCCTGTCTCAGCCTCTCAAGTAGCTGGGATTACAGGTGCCCGCCACCATGCCAGGGTAATTTTTCTGTTTTTAGTAGAGACAGGGTTTCACCGTGTTGGCTAGGCTGGTCTCGAACTCCTGGCTTTGTGACCCACCTGCCTCGGCCTCCCAAAGTGCTGGGATTACAGGTGTGAGCCACCGCCCCCGGCCCCCTTTTTTTTTCTTTTTTTAAAGAGACAAAGTTTTCTATGTTGCCCAGGCTGGCCTCAAACTCCTAGGCCAAAGCAACCCTCCGGCCTCCACCTTCCAAGTAGCTGGAACTATAGATACATGCCACATGCCCAGCATGCACTTTTATATTTTCAAGGGATTTCCGTATCTATTTGTTCACTTCAGTTTATGTACTACTGCCCCTACGTGACAGCTAAGGAAGTAGGGCACATAATCATACTTCAAGCCCATAGTTCAGGTGGAAGTGGACTCTAGGTCTTCTCATGCCAACCAGGAGTCATGGCTTATTTTTCTTATGCACAGAGGCTATCACAGTTCAGGACATTTTAGTGAAGTCAGAAGAAATAGGAATTACGCAGCCTGGTGTGGTGGCTCACGCCTGTAACCCCAGCCTTTTGGGAGGCCGAGGTGGGCAGACCATCTGAGGTTGGGAGTTCGAGACCAGCCTGACCAACATGGAGAAACTCCGTCTCTACCAAAAATACAAAATTAGCTGGGCATGGTGGCACATGCCTGTAATCCCAACTACTTGGGAGGCTGAGGCAGGAGAATCGCTTGAACCTAGGAGGCAGAGGTTGCGGTGAGCCAAGATCACACCATTGCACTCCAGCCTAGGCAACAAGAGCGAAACCCCGTCTAAAAATAAAAATTAAAAAAAAAACCCAGGAATTATGTAGCACATATAAAGTATGTTTTAAATACTTGGAGAGCTCTCTCCAATGTAATAAACATATTTCTTAGCAAAATATTGTTGCTAGAGATATAAATAGTTTTCCCCCATAGGCCACCCAGATCTCAGATCTCATCTTGATTCAAATGGGCACTACACAAGAATACATGGGTTGTTTAATTTATATTCATTTTATTATTTTTCAGGACAGTGCCTCTAAGCTAGGAAATAGCCTTCAAGTGGAAGTGGAAACATCCACAGGCGAAGTTAAATGCTATATTCAAGCCACTCAATGTTCACAGTCTCATTCTAAGTAATCAGGCCACTGACCCAGTGTCAGTCAGCATCATCTTCAATCTCCCTATGAAGACCTGAAGGAAAAGAAAATCTAATTAAAAGCCCAAGAAAAAATCCACTTTAATCAAAACTACAACTAAAAGGCCAAGGGACTTTAAGGTAGGAAAAAAACTTAAGACATGAAAAAATTAGGAATTAAAAAAAAGGATGTCAAGAGGGAAAAGAGGAGATACTGCAATTTTTTTTTTTTTTTGAATAGTCAAATACAGTAGTGAGAAGAGGGAAAGAGTAGAATAAGGAGTTTGATTTGTAACCATCAATTAAGATAAACCACTAACTTCAGTCTGATACTGTCATTTAAATGACTAAAAGCAAGCCAATTAAAAATGACTTTCCAGGCCGAGCGCGGTGGCTCAAGCCTGTAATCCCAGCACTTTGGGAGGCCGAGACGGGCGGATCACGAGGTCAGGAGATCAAGACCATCCTGGCTAACATGGTGAAACCCCGTCTCTACTAAAATACAAAAAACTAGCCGGGCGACCTGGCCGGCGCCTGTAGTCCCAGCTACTCAGGAGGCTGAGGCAGGAGAATGGCGTGAACCCAGGAGGCGGAGCTTGCAGTGAGCTGAGATCCGGCCACTGCACTCCAGCCTGGGCGACAGAGCGAGACTCCGTCTCAAAAAAAAAAAAGATGACTTTCCAAACAGAAAAGGCATAAAACTATAGAAAAATAATGAAATACGAAGAGTTAAAATACAGAGAACCACAATTTTAGGAATATTTTACTACAAAGAACAGGAAACTGCATGTTTACATATATACAAAAGCAAAAGGAAGGAAACAATACATTTAGCTCTATCAAAATCAACAGAAAACCATCTACTATGAACCTCTGTTGACATCTTCTCCCAAGTGAAACAATACAGATGAGGTTCACAGACTTAGGCAGTGATAAGACCTACTAGTCTGTAATCATCTCTGGGCAACAGACAAGGGCTGTCAGAGGACCCAATAGATGGAAGCCAATGCTAGAAGGCAGAACTAGTTTCCTAAAAAAAAAAAAAAAAAATCAGTCAAGGCCAGGAACAGTGGCTCATGCTGTAATCCTAGCACTTTGGGAGCCTCAGGCAGGAGGATCACTTGAGGCCAGGAGTTCAAGACCAGCCTGGGCAATACAGGGAGACGCTAGAAAAAAATTAAAAGTTGTTTTAACTGAAAACAAATCAGTCAAGCAAATTACTGGTATGCTTTAAAAATAACTGGGTGACAGGAGAATTACTTGAACCTGGGAGGTGAAGGTTGCAGTGAGCTAAGATCGCATCACTGCACTCCAGCCTGGGTGACAGAGTAAGACTCCATCTAAAAAAAAAAAATCAGTATGAATCACAAAAGAAAAATACATGCCAGATCATTATTGTTCTTAAAGTGAAGCAATTTAGTCATCTTACCGTAAACACACACATGCTTTATAGTAGACATATTAAGAAATCTCTGGAATAAAAAATGACCCAGATTAACTAGAAAGCAGTTAAATCACCCACCTAAAAAACTGACTTACTACATTTAAAGCACTTACCATATTTTAAAATCTTTTGACTTTAAAGCCTTTTCATTTCAGATTTTATATTTAAAACATTTTCCAAAATGTCAGACTTTATATCACCTCCTGCAGTTGGAAATCAGTTTCAACTACAAGTTATTTAAAAGAAATCACTCCCCATCCAGTACCAAAGCACTGAGA
Source organism: Rhinopithecus bieti (assembly GCF_001698545.2). NCBI lineage: Eukaryota > Metazoa > Chordata > Mammalia > Primates > Cercopithecidae > Rhinopithecus > Rhinopithecus bieti. The sequence goes on along the minus strand of NW_016817546.1, from coordinate 791,563 downwards.
TTCCAAAGCAGTTGTCACATTAACTCCATTTCAGAATCCAGGTACCTGACTGCAGTCTCTAGTAAGAGGAGCCTCTAACTGGAAAAATAACAGGAAAAGTTGCACTTTCTCATTTCAAATTTGGGGCCTACATGCTGAATGAAGGAAGAGAGAACTTCAAGTTCAGCCTAACAGGCATTTACTACAAATAATAAGACAATGGTTGGCACTCAATTTTAAAATAAATGACTAGGCCGGGTGCAGTGGCTCATTCCTGTAATCCTGACACTTTGGAAGGCCAAGGTGGGAGGATCACTTGAGGCCAGGAGTTTGAAACCAACCTGGGAAACATAGCAAGACCCCACTTCTATAAAAAATTTAAAAATTAGGCTGGGTGCAGTGGCTCACGCCTGTAATCCTAGCACTTTGGGAGGCTAAGGCAGGTGGATCACCTGAAGTCAGGAGTTAGAGACAAGCCTGGCCAAAAGGGCGAAACCCAGTCTCTACTAAAAACAGAAAAAAATTAGCCAAGCATGGTGGCGAGTGTCTGTAATCCCAGCTACCCAGGAGACTAAGGCAAGAGAACTGCTTGAACCCAGCTGGGGCACAGAGATTGCAGTGAGCCAAGATCCTGCCACTGCACAACAGCCTAAGTGACAGAGCAAGACTCTGTCTCAAAAAAAAAAAAAATTACCCAGGCTTTCTGCTGTAGGCCTGGGTGGTTGCTGTAAAAATGGGCAAGTTCATGAAAGTGGTGCTGTTCTGGCCAAACGCTATGCCACATGCTACTCAGGAAGCAAAGATATCATCATGAAGAACATTGATGATGGCGCCTCAGATCGCCCTCACAGCCATGCTCTGGTGGCTGGATTTGACCACTATCCCCGCAAACTGACAGCTGTTGTGGGCAAGAAGATGAAGAAGAGTCAAAGATCAAGTCTTTTTTGTTGTTGTTGTTTTTGAGATGGAGTCTTGCTCTGTCGCCCAGGCTAGAGTGCAGTGGCACAATCTTGGCTGAAACCTCCACCTCCCGGGTTCAAGCGATTCTCCTGTCTCAGCCTCCTGAGTAACTGGGATTACAGACGTGCATCACCACACCCAGCTAATTTTTGTATTTTTAGTAGAGATGGGGTTTCACCATGTTAGACAGGCTGGTCTCGAACTCTCAATCTCAGGTAATCCACCCGCCTCGGCCTCCCAAAGTGCTAGGATTACAGGCGTGAGCCACTGCACCCAGCCTTTTGTTTTGTTTTGTTCTGAGACGGAGTTTAGCTCATTACCCAGGCTGGAGTCCAATGGCAGACCTCGGCTCACTGCAACCTATGCCTCCCGGGTTCAAGTGATTCTCCTGCCTCAGCCTCTTGAGTAGCTGGGAACACAGGCGCATGCCACTACGCCCTGTTAATTTCTGTCTTTTTAGTAGAGACGGGGTTTCATCATGTTGGCCAGGCTGGTCTCGAACTCCTGACCTCAGGTGATCCACCAGCCTTGGCCTCCCAAAGTGCTGGGATTACATGCGTGAGCCCACCACACCCAGCCAAAGATCAAGTCTTCTGTGAAAGTTTGTAACTACAATCATCTCATGCCCACAAGGTGCTCTGTGGATATTCACTTGCAGAAAACTCTCATCAACAAGGGTATCTTCAGAGACGCTGCCCTTAAATGCAAGGCTAACGAGAGGCCAGGGTCAAGTTCAAAGAGAGGTACAAGACAGTAAAGAACAAGTAGTTCTTCCAGAAGCTGTGGTTTTAAAATGTTTCATTTAGGTTATTAAATTTTTTAATTAATTAAATTAAAATCAAAATTAGTCAGGCATGGTGACACGCACCTGTAATCCCAGATACTCAGGAGGAGGCTTAAACAGGAGGATCACCTCAGACCAGAAATTTGGGTATGCAGTAAGTCAAGCTTGTCCAACCCACAGCCCAGGACAGGTTTGAATGCGGCCCAAAACAAATTTGTAAACTTTCTTAAAACGTTATGAGTTTTTTTGTGATTTTTTTATTTTTAGTTCATCAGCTATTGTTAGTGTTAATGTTTTGTTTTGGTTTTGGTTTTTTTGCTTTTTTTTAAGATGGAGTCTCGCTCTGTCGCCCAGGCTGGAGTGCAGTGGCACAATTTGGGCTCACTGCAACCTCCACCTCCCGAGTTCAAGCAATTCTCCCTGCCTCAGCCTCCCAAGTAGTTAGGATTACAGGAATCTGAGACCACGTCCAGCTAATTTTTGTATTTTTAGTAAAGATGAGGTTTCACCATGTTGGCCAGACGACTGGTCTCGAACTCCTGACCTCAGGTGATCTGCCCACCTCAGCCTCCCAAAGTGCTGGGATTACAGGCGTGAGCCACCGTGCCTGGCCAGTGTTGCTGTATTTTATGTATGGCCCAAAACATTTCTTCTTCTTCCAATGTGGCCCAGGGAAGCCAAAAGATTGGACACCCCTGCAGTGAGCCATGATCACACCACTGCACTCCAGCATGGGCTACAGAGCAAGGCTCTATGTCAAAAAATAAAATAAAATTAATTAATTAAATGACTAAAATTCAGAAACTGCAATCTTTAAAAGAGTAAATTTTACAGCATGTGACTGATCTCAATGAAGCTTTTATTATTTAAATGTTTTAAAAATAAATTACACTCAGAACAAAGTACTCCATATAACATAACCCACCTGTCTCTATGAGTGAGAGACCACAAAAGTATATCTTAAAATTCTGATATATGAAAAGATCATCAACTTCATTCATGGTCAAAGAAATGCAAATTCAAATGATATTGCAGGAGCCAGGCACTGTAGTACACACCTGTAGTCCCAGCTACTCAGGAGGATCACTTGAGCCCAAGAGTTAAAGGGTGCAGTGAACTACGACTGCACCACCACACTCCAGCCTGAGAAACAGAGATTCTGTCTCTAAAAGCACTTTTTAAGGGCCGGACGTGGTGGCACAGGCCTGTAATCCCAGAACTTTGGGAGGCTGAGGCGGGTGATCGCTTGAGGTCAGGAATTCGAGACCAGCTTGGCCAACATAGTGAAACCCCATCTCTACTAAAAACACAAAAATTAGCTGGGCGTGGTGGTGCACACCTATAGTCCCAGCTACTAGGGAGGCTGAAGCAGAACTGCTTGAATTTGGGAGCTGCAGATTGCAGTGAGCTGAGATTGCGCCACTGCACTCCAGCCTGGGCAATACAGCAAGACTCAGTCTCAAAAAAATTGTAAGGCCAGGCCTGGTGGCTTACGCCTGTAATCCTAGCACTTTGGGAGGCTGAGGTTAAGTGGAGCACTTGAGTCCAGGAGTTCGAGACCAGCCTGAGCAACATGGTAAAACCCCGTTTCTACAAAAAATACACAAATTAGCCAGGTGTGGTAGTGCATTCCTGTAGCCTCAGCTACTTGAAGGGGTTGAGATGGGAAGATCGCTTGAGCCTAGGAGATCGAGGCTGCAGTGAGCAATGATCATACCACTGCACTCCAACCTGGACAACAAAGCAAGACCCTGTCTCAAAAAAAATTGTTCTTTTTTGTTTGAGACAGAGTTTTGCTCTTGTTGCCCAGGCTGAAAAGCAATGGTACAATCTAGGATCACCACAACCTCCACCTCCTAGTTTCAAGCCATTCTCCTGCCTCAGCCTTCCAAGTAGTTAGGATTACAGGCATGCGCCACCACACCAGGCTAATTTTGTAATTTTAGTAGAGATGGGGTTTCTCCATGTTGGTCAGGCTGGTCTCAAACTCCCAACCTCAGGTGATCCGCCCACCTTAGCCTCCCAAAGTACTGGGATTACAGGTGTGAGCCACCATGCCCAGCCAAAAAAAAAAAGTTTTTTTTTTTTTTTTTTTTTTGAGAGCGGAGTCTCGCTGTGTTGCCCAGGCTGGAGTGCGGTGGCGCCATCTCAGCTCACTGCCAAGCTCCGCGCCTCCGGGTTCCCGCCATTCTCCTGCCTCAGCCTCCGGAGGTAGCTGCGGACTACAGGCGCTCCGCCACCGCGGCCCGCCCGGCTAGTTTTTTTTGTTTATTTTTTAGTGGACGACGGGGGGGGTTTCACCGTGGTTAGCCAGGAGGTCTCGATCTCCGTGAACCTCGTGATCCACCCGGGCCTCGCGCCCTCCCCAAAGTGCTGGGATTACAGGCCTTGAGCCACCTGCGCCCGGGCCAAAAAAGTTTAATAAAAGATAATAGCACTGTACACATTTCCACCTATCAGATTAACAAAGATTATGAAATTTTACAATATCCAGGGTTGGTGAGAAGGAAATCAAAACCCTAAAATATTCTCTGTGTACACAGGCAAATCTCTGGGGGCAATTTCTTTACAGCTTTCAAAATAAAAAGTAAATATAACCCACTGATTCAGCAACTCCACTTAAGAGCTTATCCTATGCACATACTTGTACAATTGTACAACAGCACAGATATGAGGATGCAAACCAGTCTGAGACAATTTAACAGTCCATCAATGGGAAAAGTGAAGTATACATCCATATAGTTTCCGATTATGCAGCTGTTTTCAAAAACAAACCTGAGTTATAAGTATTGAATTGAAAAATATATGTTTGGAATTTTTTTTAATTCAAGATGCTATGTACAGTGTGCTTATATATGCATAGAAAACACCTGGAGGAATACTGAATTGTGTGAAAGTGATTACAAAGAGTATATATTAATTTTATAATTATAATTTGTATTTCATTTGAACACATGAAGCTATCAAATAGTCATTTAACCCTGGTGTTAAATCTGCCTATGCTATGATCCCAACCTATCTTTCCAATGCTCTATGGTTCTGGTCAAACCAGTCTGTTCCTTCTTTGAGAAACCAGTCCCAAGGACTCCCTCTCCAAAATGCTCTTACTCTGTGGTCTGAACAGCTACCAGCTACAGCTTCAAGCACAAATTACCTGAGTTGAAAAAACTATGCCTGCCTGCATCTGCTATAGAACATTTTAAAAGATATCTTTTTAAAAAAGAAAATCGAAACACAATTTAATAATCCCCATTACAGAAGCAGCAAAAGTACTCACCATTTCCCAAGCTTTCCAGGCTCTGTGCCTTTGCTTCATGCAATTTCCTGCCTGAAATCCTCTTAGCTACTTATCACATGTCCAAATCCTGCCAATCCTTCAAAACATAGGGTGAAACACCAGCTCCTACACCAGATCTTCCCGAATGCCCCCATCCAGAGTTGATTCTCCTTCTTAAACCATAGTAGCAACACCTCTTGAGGCACCTTCTTCTATCTAGTACTCAGTTGTGTACATGTCTCATCTTTCCCATTAGTGAGAAAATCATCAAGGGCACAATCTCTGTCTTGGTCATTTTGTATGCCCTATTCTGCTACATTAATTAAACTCATATTTCACTAAAGCATAGAGTAAAAAGAAAGGGGCAAGAATCTAAAAGTTTTAAAAAAAAAAAGGCTTTTATTATGCATCCATTTGAATTAGGTCTTGTTTACCTGCAACAAATGCTATGTAAGAAAAGTACGAAAGGTAAGATCCCTCCCTCTCCATCCAGCTGCCCAGTGCCCTGGTATGCCTCCAGAAAAGGCAACTATGGATTCTAAGAAGTCCTTGGACACTATAATTCTTAACACATTCAGAACATTGGGTCTAAGTTGACGAAAAGAATTTATAAATTATATTTTAAAGTAAGTTTATTTATGACAATTATACAATTGCACAGTTTATATGCTAAGGCAAACAAAATATGACACTCAATACATGGAAAGATAAACTGTATGAAACTAAAGCTATCTGAGCTGTGAAAAGAAGTCACTGTTCAACCGGGCGCAGTGACTTAACACCTGTAATCCCAGCACTTTGAGAGGCCGAGGCGGGAGGATCACAAGGTCAAGAGATCAAGACCATCCTGGCTAACATGGTGAAACCCCGTCTTTACTAAAATACAAAATTAGCTGGGCATGGTGGCACACGCCTGTAGTCCCAGCTACTCGGGAGGCTGAGGCAGGAGAATCGCTTGAAGCCGGGAGGTGGAGGTTGCAGTGAGTCAAAATTGTGCCACTGTACTCCAGCCTGGGGACAGAGTGAGACTCCATCTCAAAGATAAAAATAATAATAATAAAAAAAAAGAAGTTCACTGTTCTTTATCAGAACCATTACAGAACAAATATTCCAAGCCTACATATAACCCCAAGTTACTAAAGTTTTGAAGGGGAGGGTTGGTCTGTTTTTTTGTTTTTTTGAGACAGAGTCTCATTCTGTTGCCCAGACTGAAGTGCAGTGGCTGAATCACGGCTCACTGCAGCCTTGACCTCCCAGCCTAAATCAATTCTCCCTCCTCAGCAACCCGAGTAGCTGAGACTATAGGTGCACGCCACCATGCCTGGCTTTTGTTTTGTTTTTTTTGTTTTTGTTTTTGTTTTTTTTGTTTTTTTTTAGAAAGACTGGGTTTTGCCATGTTGTCCAGGCTGGTCTCAAATTCTTGGGCTCAAGTGATCTGCCTGCCTCAGCCCCACAAAGTGCTGGGATTACAGGCATGTGCCACTGTGCCCAGCCAACTAAAGTTTTTGTGGCATCAAAAGTGTTTAAGGATTCCACAAAGACTAAATTCTCACTAAGCTATGCAAACAAAGGTGCTAAGCCATTTCAACCAAAATATGAAAGAAACATGTAGATGTTTTATAAAGCTAAATGTCTTAAGAAATATGAATATTAATGAAAACTTTTCTCAATATATTAATAGAAACAAGATGTATGCACATTTTTCCAGTTTATAGATGCTAAAAATTAAGTCTCAACAAGCTCTTTAATCATATGTGTATAATCCTAAGTGTATAACAACTTAGGAAATTTCAGTAATTATTCCTACAATAATGAATCACATAAAATATATATATGTACACATGACAGATTATGCTACCAAGATCAGAATGTTCAAATCAGAAGGCAGTTCATCTTGTTAGAAAATCTATCCAGCAATAAAAATCTGAAGCCATCGTTAGATCAAGACAAATTTTAGTGAAAATTCTATACTGAATACTGAACTGGAGGTGGGGGGGTTATTCTTATAAATAATACTGAAGGATTACAAACAATACTGTCAAATTATCCAATGTGTTAATACTACATTAGCCATTCCACTGGCATTTATGGCACAAACTTCCAGATGTAGTGCAATACTAATTCTTCCCTCCTTCCAAAGTAAGAGAACCCCTGATTTTTGACTAGGCACATAGGAATTTCCAGTACAGAATATACATTCCAGCTTCTCTTGCAGTTACGTGTGACCTTGTTATAATTGAAGGGACATAGCAGAAGCGATATGTACAATTTCTGGAAAGTATCTTCACAAGATGGGGGCATGCCCAGCTTTTGCCTTTTCCTCCTTCCTGCTGGTGAGAATGTAGAACTAACGTGAGAAAGTGGAGAAGCCACCTTTGACTAAAAGGAAAGAGTTACATGTTGAAGGCTGGGTCCCCTAATGAGCATGAAGGTACCATACTGGTTCAGGACTGTCTACGAGATACATGAAAGAAAGGAAACTTCTATCTTGTTTAAGCCATTGTTATTTTTGGTTTCTACTACTCACTGCCGAATCTAATCCTATCTAAAACAAGGCAAAATTATAGAGAAAGACTACTATATTTATTAAATTTTACTCTTTCAAATGATTTTTTTTTTTTGCTTTGGTTTGTTTGTTTGTTTTGAGCCAGAGTCTTGCTCTGTCATCCAGGCTGCAGTGCTGTGGCTCACTGCAGCCTCAGCATCCCAGGTTCAAGCGATTGTCCTGGCTCCTGAGTAGCTGGGATTACAGATGCCCGCCACCATGTTCAGCTATTAAATAATTTTGAATACATATTTTAAACTTACTAGGACTAAAATAAACTCATTTTGGGGGGCCGGGCACAACAGCTCATGCCTGTAACCCCAGCACTTTGGGAATCTGAGGTTGGTAGATCACCTGAGGTCAGGAGTTCCAGACCAGCCTAGCCAATATGATGAAACCCCATCTCTATTAAAAATACAAAAATTAAGCCAGGTGCAGTGGCTTTCACCCGTAATCCCAGCACTTTGGGAGGCTGAGGCGGGTGGATCACTTGAGGTCAGGAGTACCAGACCAGCCTGGTCAACATGGTGAAACCTCACCTCTACTAAAAATACAAAAATTAGCCAGGCATGGTGGCTGGCGCCTGTAGTCCCAGCTACTCGAGAGGCTGAGACAGGAGAATCACTTGAATCCAGGAGGCGGAGGTTGCAGTGAGCAGAGACTGCACCATTGTGCTCTAGCCTAGGCGATAAGAGTGAGAATCCAACTCAAAAAAAAAAAAAAATACAAAAATTAGTCGGGCATGGTGGAGCGTGCCTGTAGTCCCAGCTACTCAGAAGGTTGAGGCAGGAGAATCACTTGAACCTGGGAGGCAGAGGTTGCAGTGAGCCGAGATCGCGCCATTGCACTCCAGCCTGGGCAACAGGAGTGAGACTCCATCTCAAAACAAAACAAAAATAAATAAATAAACAAACTATTTCTTTTTCTGAGACGGAATTTCACACTTGCTTTCCAGGCTGGAGTGCAATGGCGCAATTTCAGCTCACTGCAACCTCTGCCTCCCAGGTTCAAGAGATTCTCCTGTGTCAGTCTCCCAAGTAGCTGAGATTACAAGCGTTCACCACCACGCCCGGCTAATTTTTGTATTTTTAGTAGAGACGGGGTTTCATCATGTTGGCCAGGTTGGTCTCAAACTCCTGACCTCAGGCAATCCACCCATGTCAGTCTCCCAAAGTGCTGGGATTACAGGTGTGAGCCACTGCACCCAGCCAACAAACTTATTTTTGATGATTCAAATAACTAAGCTCTAAAATGTTTTTTCTACACTATATTTGAGGTATAAAATTGTTATTATCAATAACTTTTTGGCCAGGCACAGTGGCTCACACATATAATCCCCCAGCACTTTGGGAGGCAGAGATGTGCGGATCACCAGAGGTCAGGAGATCAAGACCAGCCTGGCCAACATGGCAAAGCCCCGTCTCTACTAAAAATACAAAATTTAGCCAGGCATGGTGGTGATCGCCTGTAATCCCAGCTACTTGGGAGGCTGAGACAGGAGAATGGCTTGAACCCGGGAGGCAGAGGTTGCAGTGAGCTGAGATCATCCAGCCTGGTGACAGAGGGAGACTCCATCTCAAAAAATAACAATAACAACTTCCTAAGTATGCCTTGGGGTCAAGCGATTAAGCCAAATCGCCCTTATCTCTACCGCAATAACACCATACGGCAATATTATTCATTCGTTTAACAAATGAATGCCTGCTACACTCCTCGCAGGAAAGGTGCGCTGAAGTGACCAAAGCAGATGGTGGGCCTCTTCGTACGGGAGTTTACAAGCCAGCATCAATGCAGCCAAGGCTGTAGAAGCTGAGTGAAACCCTCTGCCTCCCTCTTCTCTAGCCTCCAAGTTCATCACTCCCCTGCTGTCATATTCTTGCTTCAGGCTACAATATGAGAGTACAATATGACTAGACTTCAGCTTTGCTCTGCTAATATAATCACACATAACCATATTCCCCAAAGATGACACTGCTGTTACCAAAATTAGCACTGGCATCTTACCAAAATGCCATAGCAGCCATCATTGATGGTGGGTCAGTTCTCCACACGGCAAATCTTATTTATCACAAGATATCTTTCCCTAATTGTACCTTATGGGTTTCTCTTATCCTTAAATTCTGTTGTTGTGACAGGATCTCACTCTGTCTCTCAAGCTGGAGAGCAATGGCACAATCTTGGCTCATTGCATCCTTGACCTTGTAGGCTCAAACAATCCTCCCGCCTCAGCCTCCTAAGTAGCTAGGACTATAGGCACGTGCTACCACGCCTGGTTAATTTTTAATCTTTTTGACAGAGACAGGGGACTTGTTACATTGCCCAGGCTGGTCTCAAACTCCTGGTCTCAAGTGATCCTCCTGCCTTGACCTCCCAAAGCACTAGGATTACAGTTGTGAGCCACCACATCTAGCCTTATCCTTAAATTTGAAAAATACTTTGCAGTTCCGCCACCCCCCACCCCCACAGTCCCAGGGACTATCCTGAAAATGTTAGAAGGTAGGGTTGCTTCGGTAGACAGCCAAATATTTTTAGTTATTCCTCAGAGACCATTACATCAACCTCCCTAGATATTTGAAGCCGGACTAGCAAGATGTCTTGCTCTCTCCCTCAATCGCCTCCCTTCCTGAATCGCTCTAAGAGGATGGAACACTAATCTGATTGGGTCAAGAGTCCACAATACTGATTGAACCCTGTTGACAAGTATGAAGATCAGCGAAGATTAAAAGTTACACAAATCTTGATTCAAGTGCAAGACAGAAAAAAGTCATATACATGTGAGAGTTTGCGTTCTTGTTCTTGGTCATTTCACTCTTACACACTCTAAAAGACTAATCATTCGGTCTTCTGCAAAGCCATCAACCAAAGAGTAGTAAGACAGTGAAACTGAGGAGGATGAGAGAGCCCTTGACTAGTCCTGGAGCTTAAGTAATATGCTCTCACCCTGTTTACTACACAAATTTACATTGGTATTTTGGCCAAAAGCCCAAATTGATAATAAAGTAACACTTCTAATTTCCCACTTGCCATTATTCTACTTATATAAATCTCCTTCAGAGGCCAGGCGTGGTCAGTCACACTGTAATCCCAGCACTTTAAGAGGCTGAGGTGGGAGAATCACTTGACCCTCAAGGTCAAGGCTACAGTGAGCCGTGATCATGCACCACTCACTGCACTCCAGAACCTGGGCAGCAGAGCAAGACCTTGTCTAAAAAAAAAATTCCTTCAGGAACATAATAAATAAGAGGAACAACTAAGCCATAACATTCTGATCATTTATTAACACCCCAAACTTCAAACTGTACTATTACTCTATTCACTTGGTATTTAATCACATATTGTTTTTTAGCATTTCCTACATTCAAGGAATAGCAAACATTTTAGAATTGATACTTCAAAGAGAATTTATTCAAACCGTCTGGTGTTCACCCATTGTCTCCTGCATATCTCCTGATTATTATAAATAACAAAGAGAACATACTGCAAAGCTAGATCTCTGGATGACAATAACAATAAAAACAGGCTAATATTTATTGACCATTTACTATGTGCCAGGGACTTTTTTAAATACTTTATATGAATTAATTACTTTGGCCCTCACAACAAACCCACGAGTATTATTATCTCTATTTTACAGATGAGGAAACTGAGACTCAGGAAGGTAAATAACCTGCCTGAAGTCAGAGTTAATAAGCAGTGGGCTGCAGATTGAGTTTAGAGCTCTTAACAACTTTTCTGCAATAGCATCATAGTTAATGGCAGGCAAATACTACAGCTTGGTAAGTTCTGAAACTTAGGGCCAAAAAGATATTCAAGGAGGCAAAAGACAACACAGATCTGCAACTCAAGAGAGAGATTTTCAAACTTCTAGGCTGGACCAAACTGGTGTTAAAGAAGTACTGAGGAAGGGCTGGGCGCGGTGACTCACGCCTGTAATCAAAGCACTTTGGGAGGCCAAGGCGGGAGGATCACGAGGTCAGGAGATCAATGCCATCCTGGCTAACATGGTGAAACCCCGTCTCTACTAAAAAATACAAAAAATTAGCTGGGCGTGGTGGCGGGTGCCTGTACTCCCAGCTACTCGGGAGGGTGAGGCAGGAGAATGGTGTGAACCCGGGAGGCGGAGCCTGCAGCGAGCTGAGATCCGGCCACTGCACTCCAGCCTGGGCAACAGAGTGGGACTTCGTCTTAAAAAAAAAAAAGAAGTAGTACTGAGGGAGAAGTTAATGGATAGAATCATGAAGAACATCAATATTTAACATAAACCCAGCAAATTTTAGATCAAAATGATAATATAGTAGGGTAGTATGTGTATACTACAGATATACAACATATATTACAAACCAAAATACATAATAATTATACCTACTCCATAGGAACTAGAACATAGTTTAACTATAATTAGGTTTATGGTAGCATCTCTGTTGGCTGTAGCTAAGATTTTTCATGCTAAATCCTTAGGCAAGAACACAACCTATAATACTGTTCCTATGAAAGAAAATAATCTGCTTTAAAATCGTTCTTCAGACATGCTTTCCAGGGAACAGACAGTTGTGAAAAGAAAGTCAGCCTAAATAGATGGACCATATTTCAACTAAGACTCATAATGCTTGTTTTACATTTGTATACCACTGGAATTAGGAAAGGTCTCACAAAGGTTAACTGGCAGCATTTTTTTCATTCTTAGCAGTATATAAAATAATGGTGCATTTTACAAATGATAGCATCTTAGAGTCAATAAAATGTGTTTTTCAGAATACATCTAATTCTTTTTTTTTTTTTTTTTTTTTGAGACGGAGTCTCGTCGCCCAGGCTGGAGTGCAGTGCCGGATCTCAGCTCACTGCAAAGCTCCACCTCCCGGGGTTTTACGCACATTCGCACGGCCGCAGGCCTCCGACGTAGCTGGGGACTACGCAGGCGCGAGCCGCCACCTCGCACCGGCTGAGTTTTTTGTTTTTAGTAGAGACGGGGGTTTCACCGGTTAGCCAGGATGGTCTCGATCTCCTGACCTCGTGATGGCCGCTCCGGCCTCCCAAAGGTGCTGGGACCGTTACAGCTCGAGCCAGCCGCGCCCCGCCTTCTTTTGTTTGTTGTTTTTTTTGAGACGGGAGTCTGGCTCTGTCGCCGCCAGGCTGGAGGGGCAGGCCGATCTCAGCTCACTGCAGCTCCGCTCCCGGAGTTCACGCGCATTCTCTTCACCTCCAGCCTCCCGAGTGAGCTGGGGGACTACAGGCGGCCCTCACCTCGCTCGCCGGCTAGTTTTTTGTATTTTTTTAGTAGAGGAAGGGGTTTCACCGTGTTAGCCAGATGCTCTCGATCTCCTGACCTCGTGATCCGCCCGTCTCGGCCTCCCAAAGCTGGGATTACAGGCTGGAGCCACACGCCCGGCCGAATACATCTAATTCTAAGTGTGAGCACATATACTGCTGTAGTCAAAGGAAAACTTTCTGCCTTCAAGAGATATATAATCTAATAAAGAGAACATAATTAGCTCTAAAATATAAATGCAAGTAATAAACATTAATACAAGATATGAAGTGATCAAATGAGTGAGAAAGTTGTAACAAGAATTGAAGAAAAGGTATTTAAGTGGTAAGAAATAGAAGTGGCCAAACCAAAAAAACTTCAGACACTGTGTCCTGAGCAGTTCGTCGTCGTCGTCGTCGTCGTTGTTTGACAGAGTCTCACTTTGTCGCCCAGGCTAGAGCGCAGTGTCGCAATCTTGGCTCACTGCAACCTCTGCCTCCTGGGTTCTAGAGATTCTCCTGCCTCAGACTCCTGAGTAGCTGGGACTACAGGCACCCACCATCACACCCAGCTAATTTTTGTATTTTTAATAGAGATGGAGTTTAACCATGTGGGCCAGGATGGTCTCAAACTCCTGACCTCAGGTGATCTGCCCACATTGGCCTCCCAAAGTGTTGAGATTACAGGCATGAGCCACCGCGCCTGGCCATGAGCACAGTTTTAAATGAAACAGATTAACTCTGATGTAAGAACAGAAAGAAGGTAGGAAACAAAAGCTATCTCAACACAGACAGGGAAGATGAATAACATGAGGTTTTGGTCATGTCACTCTCCTCTAAGAACCAGCAACTATGTTCCAGTCAAAGTAAAGCATTGCTTCAGGGTATTAACAACTAACTAATCAAGGGGAAAAACATTTTTTAGATGTCACATCTCTCTCCTCTGAACTACTGTGGCAGTTTTAAAATAAATCCAGACTGGGATTGGTGGCTCATGCCTGTAATCCCAACACTGGGAGACCAAGGCAGGAGGATGACTCAGTCCAGGAGTTTGAGACCAACCTGGGCAACATAATAAGACACTATCTCTACAACAACAACTTTTTTAGCCAGGTGTGGTGGCATGCGCCTGTAGTCTTAGCTACACAGGAAGCTGAGACGGGGGAATCACTTGAGCCTGGGAGGTCAAGGTTGCAGTGAGCTGTGATCATGCCACTGCACTCCAGCCTGAGCTGGACAGTGAGACCTTGTCTCTAAAGTAATTATTTAGCTAATTAATTAAACTTAATAAATCTGCAAAAAAATTATTTGATACTCCTCCCTTCAAACAAAATAATACAAACATTTTTAAAGTTTTTCTTTTTTTTTTTTTGAGCCGGAGTCTCACTCTGTTCCCCAGGCTGGAGTGCAGTGGCACAATCTCTGCTCACTGCAACATCCGCCTCCCGGGTTCAAGCGATTCTTCCACCTCAGCCTCCTGAGTAGCTGGGATTATAGGTATCCGCCATCATGCCCAGCTAATTTATTTTTGTAGAGACGGGGTTTCACCATGTTGGTCAGGTTGGTCTTGAATTCCTGACCTCAGGTGACCTGCCTGTCTCGGCCTCCCAAAGTGCTGGGATTACAGGCGTGAGCCTAAAGTTCTTGTTAAATAAAATAAATCGGGACATAGTGGCTCATGTCTGTAATCCCAACACTTTGGGACACCAACGACGGTAGCTCACTTCAGTTGAGAAGTTCAAGACCAGCCTGGGCAACGTGGCAAAACTCTGTCTCTACAAAAAATACAAAAATTAGCTGGGTGTGGTGGCGCATGCCTATGGTCCCACCTACTCGGAAGGCTGAGGCAGGAGGATCATTTGAGCCCGGGGGTTAAAGCCTGCAGTGAGCAGAGATTGTTCCACTGCACTCCAGACTGGATGACAAAGCAAGACCTTCCCTCAAAATATTTAAATTTTAATTTAAAAAAATTAATTTTACAGGTGCATCTCAAACTGTTCTATTAAACTAGAATAGTAGTATCTATCCCATGAGTATCTCATGAGAAAGAAACAGGTAGTCTTTGGGGTAAGGGAGGAAAATGAAAAACAAAAACCCTCTATAGTATAAAATGTTTCTGAGGCTTTAAAGAGCTCATGTGCATTATAAACTCATTTCACCTCACACTTAAAATACTTGCAGCATATTAGTAAGCCATAAATACAGTTTGGAAAACACTGACTTGGGTAGGCAGGTAGGTAGGCAGGTAGTCAGTAGATGGTAGAGTCACAGAAAATAAAAGGAGACTAAGACAAATGTAATAAAATGATACCACCTAAAAAAAGGATCATAACTGACTATGAGTTATGACAATGAAGTCTCTTGAAGGAAAACAAGCTGTTAGAATAAGCTATCAAAATCAACAATAGCCGCCAGACGCAGTGGCTCATGCCTAGAATCCACTTGGGTGGATATACTTTCCCAGCATAACCAGGTCCTGCCAGAGAAGATTTCCAGTGCCTCCCCAGGCAGTTCAAACCAACAGACACGCTCATCTGCTCACACTCCCCCTGAACTGTACTCACCCCACACACACTGAGTGCCTCTATCACCGTACTCCCTTGCTCCCCACCCTAGAAGCAGGATGAAGGTCAAAGAATCAGACCTTTGGCTGGGCATGGTGGCTCACAACTGTAATCCTAGCACTTTGAGTGGCCAAGGCAGGAGGACTGTTTGAGCCTAGGACTTCAAGACCAGCCTGGGCAACATGGCAAGACTTGATTTCTACAAAAATGTAATTAGCTAGGTGTAGTGGTGCACACCTCTAGTCCCAGTGCCAGCTACTCGGGAGGCCAAGGAGGAAGGATAACTTGAGCCCAGGAGTTCAAGGCTGCAGTGAGCCATGCTCATGTCACTGCACTCCAGCCTGAACAATAGAACGAGACCCTCTCTCAAAAAAGAATTAGACTTCTGGGAGCCTAGGGAACATATGTAGGTGCCAATGAATGTGTCCATGCATGCTCTGCTGAATGTGTGCATGGCTGTGTGAGCTAGAATGGGTTTTTGTAGCAGGAGCTCTGCCCTGCTGCTTCAGGACTGTCTAAAGATGCTGCACAGCCATGCTTCCTCACAAGCTCTCTTTTAAGGTTAGTCCAGGCCAACAATGTTAATACTGTCCCCCTTAGGGTGGTATATTTATTGCAACACACAGCCTGGACACTCATATACAGGGCCATGGCACTAGGGTAAGGCGCCACAAACTCCTCCTGCTGAGGAGGCAACAAGGCATCTGGTTGCTAAAGCTGGGTGGGATCCATATCCCTGACAGTATTCCAGTATGTATGAGGCACTGCGGAACCGGGGTTTTTGTTCCTAGGTGAGGCCTGACTTGTATGGCTTAAATTTCTGTTCTACTTTTCCCCAACTTGAGATGACTTGGAAGACTTCCTGTTCCTTGCAATGAAAAACAGCCTAACCAACGTCCTTAAAAGTCATGTGTATAACTACTTCAAAATTAAGATACAACCCATGGCTTCAACTTCCGATGCAAAAACCCAAGACAAATAGGCTATGAGGATTCCTCAAATACCAACTGGTTTATGAATTAGAGGTCACATCCTTTTATAACCTAACCATATAAGGAAAATTTTCACAGTTAAACATATTGCTCACACTTGCTGACATACTGGCAAATTTTACCAATTGAAAATACGCCGTACACAGTGGCTTGCGCCTGTAATCCCAGCCCTTTAGGAAGCCAAGGCGGGTGGATCACTTGAGGTCAGGAGTTCAAGATTAGCCTGGCCAACATGGTAAAACCCCATCTCTACTAAAAATACAAAAGTTAGCCAGGTGTGGTGGCACACATCTGTAATCCCAGTTACTCAGGAGAATGAGGCAGGAGAATTGCTTGAACCTGGGCGGCAAGGTTGCAATGAGACAAGATCGTGCCATCACACTCCAGCCTGGGTGACAGAGCAAGCTCCACCTCAAATAATAATAATAATAATAATTTTACACTGGCACAAACAGGTCACTTTATAAAAAAAAAAAAAGCATCTTATATTAACTGTACTCTCTGACCTAGTTACCTAATGTACAGACACACAGTGTATCTTATATTACTTGGTACACCAACAAGTTAGCCATACAAATCACAATTCCAACCCAAACTCTAAGCTAGTAAATATATTTAGTATTTGAGCTTGAGTTATTTGTGTTCAAATGTTCATTAAATTGGTCTATGCAATCTTAACAATGTTCTAACATATATTTAAAATGCTCATTTCTCCTCCATTATTTAAAAAAAAAAAAAAAAACCAACTATAACTCTGTTAGAAAAGAAACCAAACATAAGCCAACAGGCTCAGCAAAATCACACTTAAATAGGACAAGGAAAGTTTCAACTCCAGAATAATTATCAGGATACCAATCACACAAATATGATTCAACAATCACTTAAACATGATTCAAGAGGAATTCCTGGTAGTAAAAAAAGAAATCCTGTGATTAACTAGAGCACAGCATTATCAGAAACTGATTATGTAAAACAACAGTTTTTCTTTCAGGATGGATGTGTGTGTGTGTGTGTGTGTGTGTGTGTGTAACGAAGTTCACAGCTAGGTTACACTAATGACTCACTTAAACATTTGAATTTTCTGCTATCTTAACCTTTAAATCAACTGCAAAAGTAGCTGCCAAAAGCAGTTTAGTAGGAAAGCATACTACTCCCAAAAGAACTTGGTATGTCCAACTTATTTTACTGCTTAAATTGTTTTTTTGTTTTTTTTGGGGGGGGGGACGGAGTCTTGCTCTGTCGCCCAGGCTGGAGTGCTGTGGCCGGATCTCAGCTCACTGCAAGCTCCGCCTCCCGGGTTTACGCCATTCTCCTGCCTCAGCCTCCGGAGTAGCTGGGACTAGAGGCGCCCGCCACCTCGCCCGGCTAGTTTTTTTGTATTTTAGTAGAGACGGGGTTTCACCGTGTTAGCCAGGATGCTCTCGATCTCCTGACCTCGTGATCCGCCCATCTCGGCCTCCCAAAGTGCTGGGATTACAGGCTTGAGCACCCGGCCTTAAATTGTTTTTTGATCACTGAGATTTGAAACTAATTTTTAAGTAATGAATGCTTACTAAATCCATTATCATACTCAGCATATACAGGTTTTTAGAAGGGCACAGATTATATTCTTATATGTGTGTTTTTACAGCACCTGGCACATTTCTGTTCAGTATCTGTTCAATATTACACGTAACTATTTCAGGACCTGACAGCGTTTACTGTCCTATTTTTTTTTCTTTTTTTTTTTTTTTTTTTGAGACAGAGTCTCACTCTGTTACCTAGGATGGAGTGCAATGGTGCCCATCTCAGCTCCCTATAACCTCTGCCTCTGAGATCAAGCAATTATCGTGCCTCAGCCCCTCAAGTAGCTGGGATTACAGCCACGCACCAAAGTGCCAAGCTAATTTTTGTATTTTTAGTAGAGACGAGGTTTCACCGTGTTGGCCAGGCTGGTCTCCAACTGCTGACCTCAAGTGGTCCACTCACCTTGGCCTCCCAAAGTGCTGGGATTACAGGCGTGAGCCACCGCACAAGGCCTTACTGTCTTATTTTTTTTTTTTTTTTTTTTGAGACGGAGTCTCGCTCTGTTGCCCAGGCTGGAGTGCAGTGGCGCAATCTCGGCTCACTGCAAGCTCCGTCTCCCGGGTTCACGTCATTCTCCTGCCTCAGCCTCCCGGGTAGCTGGGACTACAGGCGCCTGCCACTGCGCCCGGCTAATTTTTTGTATTTTTAGTAGAGACAGGGTTTCACTGTGGTCTTGATCTCCTGACCTTGTGATCCGCCCGCCTCAGCCTCCCAAAGTGCTGGGATTACAGGCGTGAGCCACCGCGCCCAGCTACTGTCTTATTTTTTAAAAGCGTTTTTGACTGACCAGTAAATCAAAGTTGAAAAGGCAACTGGTACATTTTATTTCCTGATTTGGATTACCTTTCTGTCGTGAATTGGTTCTCAGTTCTAGTTTCCTTGTGACAAAACACTGATGGAGAATACATTGAACTGAAATCCCCTGAATCCATTCCCACCGAGAAAATAATACATTTGAACTGTTCACATTTCATTGTAAAAGATACACAACTTTAGAGATTACTCTTGAAGTTTTGAAAGTAAAGTGAATCAGAAGTCACATTTCTAGAAGCAGTCAGTCTGGAACAGATGTTTATCCTACACACTCAGTCCCCTTTACCACTGCAAACCTCTCTAATAGTTCATTACATTAGAACAACTGAGATGGGTTAGGATTTGTGAAAATAATAATCCTTTTGAGACATTTATTAAGCATTTATTAAGATTATCTCTGAAACTGTACCTTAGTTTACAAGCCTTTGGGCAGCAATTCGACCCTCTTGTATGTTAATCCGTGTACACCCTCATTTCACATTTTCTCTGGCTTCCAATTTTTTTTTTTTTTATCTAATCCATACAATAAGTCACCCTATCAGACTTTATAGGACTACTGAAAACAACACTACTGCAATGCAAGGCTACTACATTTGCAAAACTGCCGATTTTAGTGAGATTTCCCTTCCTCAACTCCTCCTCTACCCCTCTACCTGGGTTACATCTCGAGAAAAACCTCTGTCCAGTGCTACAATTTTACTTTCCATAGAGTAGGTTTGATTTTTTATTAATGGTACTAAAAACTTTTTTAAAAGACTGCTGGTGTATATGGTTTCCAATACTGGGAACAGAAATAAACCCTCTTGTGTAATATTTCAAGAGAAATTGTCTCATAAAAGATGAGAAGGTATCAATTCAAAGGAGTCCTGGGAAGTCACAAAGTGTAAATACTTCTGGTAACAGAACAAATTAATGTCGAGGCACAACCAATAACATAATAATGCCTCAATGCAACCGTGCCTGTCAAAGGACATCTGTATTAGCAGCTCGGGGAAGTGGCATTTGCAGAAAGGCACAACAACTGTGCTTAAAAGAAAATCATTAAGCCTCAGCCGTTAATCCCCTCCCCCACCCTCTTCGTCTGGGTCTTTCCAAGCAATTAACCAGTAGAAGGTGCTATTCTGCAACCCACATGTATTCACACCAACCTCCATCCTTGGGCCACAGCTGGGTTTACCACAGGTGGACTAGCCTATTCCCTGTCCAGTATTCAAAGGAGCCCCCTAAACAGAAAGCCACAGCTTTTCTTATAACCCTTATTTACAAAAACAACATTGACAGCTCAATTGCCAGCAAACCTGACACATCACACCACTAAAAACATGCAAATATCATCTTGCTAAATATTAACCTCAACACAATCTTTATAATATTAACCAATAAAATCTATTTCTACCTAGAAAGACTCTGCTCACATTCACTACTAACAGTCAAGTGAACAAATCACTGTCCCCAACAAAATCAGGGTCAATGAGAAATGCGAAAGCAACGAGAGCTGAACATAAGGCCACAACATATAAAGAGGGATTTTATCTTTACATACACAAAAAAGAAAGAGCAGCAGAAACCAGGGCTGCAAAGGGAAGAAAGGGAGGCAGAGAGAAGAGGGGTCTCTGAACATGTTTTTGAGTGTCCTTTAGTTTCCAATGCACTCTTCTACCTCACAAGGTTGCAAAAAAGGCCAGGCATGACATGGGTGGAAGAAAGCTGGAACAGAAAAGCACCCTCCCTTCCCCCATCTTCTCTCTCCTCTCCCAAAAAGAGCTGTGTTTGTCTGTGCAAACCTAGTCCCAAATATGGGAGAGAGAGAATGAACGTGTGTATGGAAGAACAATGAGCCCTCAGCTTGGTATTGTGTGTGTATGTGTGTGTGTGCGTGTATGTGTGTGTCTGTCTGCCTCTGCCTCTTTTCCCTTCGACCTCAACAACAACAGGGAGAGCTGCAAGCCAGTTTTCCACCCATCCCAGGCCATCAAAATCAAAACTGGTTGATAATTTACAGTAGTATTAACACAACAAGCAAATCCATGGAACAAAATATCAACCCAAAGATGATTTTATTATAGTATAGATCCAGCTTCTCTCCCCTCCCCCAACAGACTGAGACTAAAGAGACCAGTGTACACTAGACAAAAAGGTCCCTCTTTAAATGGAAAGCAATTATGAAAACTGTCTCATATCTTCGGTGCATCAATTCCTGCTATATTAAAATGTCCGTTTTGTAATTCA
Source organism: Rhinopithecus bieti (assembly GCF_001698545.2). NCBI lineage: Eukaryota > Metazoa > Chordata > Mammalia > Primates > Cercopithecidae > Rhinopithecus > Rhinopithecus bieti. The sequence goes on along the minus strand of NW_016817546.1, from coordinate 770,610 downwards.
CCAAGTTCGTCCTCTTACTAGTTAGCTTTTTTTTGCGTTTAAAAAATTGCTTTGAAGACGGCTATTTCAGGATTCATACAAAACTACTTTCTAAATGTACCTTAAAATAGCAACACATACTGAAACATTTAAAGCACCCAATTTCTCAAGGACACATTTTGCTGAAATCAATGTTTGAAGTCTGTAATCCAGAAAAATTGTAAGCAAACCTTGGAAAAGAGACAGAGGAAAATGACAATTCAACAATGAATCATTTTGTTTTCCTTTCAACAACTTCTCAAGCAACCAGTTTCAAAGGAAGCCTGCAACACTTTTCCCCCTTTCCAACAGACACACATACACACATCATCCTATGTAAAACTACGAATCCTTCCATCACCTTAAAAATTAATGATAAATAGAAGCCACCCTCCTTCAGAGAGCAGAACTAAAACAGGATAGTAAGAATTCCATTCTGCTGCAAGTGACTTTGGGTTTCCTGATTTCCTAATCACATACAGCTGAGAACTAGAGATTGGGAGCACAAAGAGGAAATCTCCCCCCTAATGAGAAAATGATACTTTAATAATAAAGTCCTCCCCCCAGCACCCCGAAATCCACAAACATTCAAGAAATTCACAGTTCCAGTCCTTGACTTCCTTCTCTTCCAGTTTCAGCCAATAATTTAGTCACATGAAATAGTTTAACCTCAAACAAGTACAACAAGAGCATGAATAAGAGGCCAAGAGAGAGCAGGGGTCAGAAGGCACGCAGGAACGGTCACCTGGCCCGGACATGACCAAAGAAGTACCCTGCCCTCGTCCGGCTCCCCTCGACTTCGGCTTCGACCCCAGCCTTTTCTTCCTGCCTCCCCCCGGGCGAATGACTGCTTTCACGGCCGACCCTCTCTGACCACCAGGACGAGGGGCCAAAAAAGAGCACACGACCCGGCGCGGGCAAGTTGGAGACTTACCTTCCCCTAAAGCGCTACACCATCAATAGAGAGGTGTTCGCGGCCCAGCTCCGGGGAAAGTGGTGGGGACGGGGCGGGAGGCCGCGCGGAGGCTGCGGGGCCGCGGGGCGCAGGGCCGAGAGGGGCGGCCCGCGGGGAAGCGACGCGGAGGGGCTGAGGGGGCTTCCCTGCCGTGACCTTTCCGGCGACTTGAACCTAGGTTCCCTCCTCCTCGGTCGGGCAGATCTTTCAGAAGCGGGAGCCCAGGATCATGTCTGGTTTTGTTTTCCGAGGGCGAGGGGGCTCCCTGAGGATGATGGTGATTTTTTTTTTTTTTTTAATCCTCAACTAGGAGAGAAAATGAGGCAGAGACAATGTGGGGAGCGAGAGAGGGGAAGAGGAGGGGGGAGGAGGCGGGGACCGAGGCCCAGGGGGGCGAGCGTCTCGAGGTGTTCGGGAGGCTGAGGAGGGTCCGGAGCGCGGAGGGTTGCTCGCGAGCGTCTGTGGGAGCAGCGGCACCTCCGCGATGGTGGCGGAGCCGCGGCGGAGCTGCTGCACCGACCCGCCGCCCACTCCCCGCTCGGGCCCGGCCCACCTCGCAGTATCGCACCTCCCGATTGGCGCAGCGCGGCGTGACGCGTCCGTAGGCCCGGCCAACGGGAGGCGGAGGGCGGGCGGAGAAGGCGGGATCTCTTTTTTTTTTTTTTTTTTTTTTTTTTTAATCTTTTTAATAAAATGAGCAGAGAAGAAGGCTGGGAGAGGCCAAGACTTGACAACGCCGCGGCCTGGGGCTGCAGGGCGCGCGCTGCAGGCGGTGGCCCGAGGCGGTGGGCTGGGCTCCCGCCGGGGGCGCGTCTTTGTGAGAGTGCGAGGCCGGCCCTCCTCCGCCGCCCGCCGCACTCCAGGACCGCCCCACGCGCCCCCCCGGGCGGGGCCGGGCTGGCTGGGCGGGCAGGTCCCGGTTGGGGTGGGCGGGAGTCCAGTTGCTCCTGCTGCTACCCGGGTCTTAATTGGCCTTTTCAGTCATTAGGACGCGGATCCATGTTCCTGCGGGCTACAGAGTGGGTGTAAACGATTCGCATACGGACTCTTTGGAAATTCTGATGAGCAGCTCATAATATTTTTCAAATAGTGTACATGACAAAAGATGAATTAAGAAAGAAAAAAGTGATAAGTCGCACTGCTTATTTGAAAAGAATAGAAAGTGTCATGAAGACATAAAGAAGAGACTGTACAGGTACAGAAGGGATTTTAGAAAGCAGTGTACAACTCTATAGGGTAAGTGTGAAAAAAAATCTAAAAAGAGAAAAGACCAAACATCACCTCTTTTTCTTTGAAGAATAAAGTATTGTGTCCCACCTCCCGAAAGCCCGAAAATCACAGGGCCTATCATGCTGTAAAGGGAGTAGGGGCAGGCCAAATGATCATATTCTAGTTAATGTAATTTATGGGATTGAGGGGTTTGGAAATTTCAATTATGATTAGCAATTTTTGAAATGCACATCATGTTTATTGAGTTCTGTCACAGAGCCTGGCACGAATCCAGGGTGAATCATCAACCTAATGTTGGTTTGTTAATACTCTGTAAATGCTTATTGGTGTCCTTATGCCATACACTCTTCCCGAAGGAGTTAAGGTCTGTATAAAATAAAATAAGGGGTAGAAAACGTAGCACAAAATAATTCACTCATCTATTTCAAATGAAGTGATAATTTTATCCTTGGAATATCTATTCAGATTATAATTCCCACATTCAATTATTCTTTAAAGAATAATTTGGACTAACAGATGCTATTGGACTATGACCCAAGAGATCTAAAAAAAAAAAAAAGAAAGAAAGCGATAGATCCTTGCCGTCACCTTTCTGAGTAACTTTCAGCAAGAAAAATCCTCTTTGCTGGAGTTATGAAACGGGGAAACTAGTTAATATCTCTTTATATATCTGATAATGTGAGAACTGAATTTTAAAACCTGATAAATTCAATAAACTACTTCCAACATTCTACATATGGATAGAGCTATTTGACTTACTGTTTGGAAATGATGAGGGATAAAGTATATCAGTTAGATGGCTTCAGTTTCCATGAAAATCTCTTATCTACAAGAGCATTCTTTCTTTTTTTTTCTTTTGAGACAGAGTCTCGCTTTGTTGCCCAGGCTGGAGTGCAGTGGCAGGATCTCAGCTCACTGCAACCTCCACCTCCTCGGTTCAAGTGATTCTCCTGCCTCAGCCTCCTGAATAGCTGAGATTACAGGCGTGTGCCACCACGCCCGACTAACTTTTGTAATTTTAGTAGAGATGGAGTTTCATTAGGTTGCCCAGGCTGGTCTTGAACTTACAGGAGCATTATTTCCAATAAAGATTCAGCTCTGTGGTAGACAAATGGGCAATGCACTGCCATCCAGCAGAAAGGAGAGAAGCTCTCCACGTTAGGAAATAACATTTACTGTGGTATTAGGGATTGGCTGTCATTTTCATTTATCCATAAAAATGTAAATTTAGAAGTTTAGAAATGCCACGTAATTGCAAAGCATAATATATGGTATCAGACCACAAAATTAGCAAACTAAACCCATTTAACTGTAACAGTCCCATGCAAGAATTGTGGTCCAGCCATAAAGCCGGAGAGTAATGGACCTCCTTCCAAGGATCTGAGAAGTTGATAATGTAGTAAAATAATCTTCATAATAAGAACAACTATTAAACTGCTGATTGAAAGCTTACTATGTTCCCAGTACCCTAAGAAACATGTTACATTCTTTAGCCCACTTTTTCTCCCCATGAAGTGTGTTATTACCATCTCCTTTTTTTTTTTTTTTTTTTTGAGACAGAGTTTCCCTCTTGTTGCCCAGGCTGGAGTGCAATGGCCCGATCTCGGCTCACTGCAACCTCCGCCTCCGGGTTCAAGCGATTCTCCTGCCTCAGCCTCCCGAGCAGCTGGGATTACAGGAATGTGCCACCATGCCCGGCTAATTTTGTATTTTTAGTACAGACGGAGTTTCTCCGTGTTGCTCAGGCTGGACTGGAACTCCCGACCTCAGGTGATCCGCCCGCCTCGGCCTCCCAAAGTGCTGGGATTACAGGCATGAGCCACTGAGCCTGGCTTATTATCTCCATTTTAAAAGGCAAGGAACTGCCGGGTGGATCAAGAGGTCAAGAGATCGAGACCATCCTGGCTAATATGGTGAAACCCCTTCTCTACTAAAAAATACAAAAAAAAAAAAC
>NW_016817546.1:750618-764966 GCF_001698545.2 Rhinopithecus bieti | reverse complement strand
CGTATTTTTTAGTAGAGACGGAGTTTCACCATGTTAGCCAGGATGGTCTCAATCTCCTGACCTCGTGATCCACCCGTCTTGGCCTCCCAAAGTGCTGGGATTACAGGCGTGAGCTACCGCGCTCAGCCAGTCTGCCTGTTTCTTGCATTGCTATGGTGTTTGTATACCTGATAGAGATGTAAAATATTTATGCAGTAAAATTTATTGGTGTTTTTTCCTTTATGGTGTCTGGATTTCCTGCCATGTTAGAAAGAGCTTCTTCAATCCATGATTTGAAAAAGTTTTAGTATTATTCTAATATCTTTTATTTCATTTTTTAAAATTATAAAAATTTGGCATAGACAAAAGAATATACATTATGTGTACATAGGCTGAGGGGGATAATAATAAACACCAGTAAACTTACCCTAAGAAATTGTGGTTTAGTGATTTCACTTTTTTAATCATTTATTTTAATTTTTTTTAGAGACAAGGACTTGGTATGTTGCTAGGCTGATCTTGTAAGAGGCCTCAAGCCATCCTCCCACCTCATCCTCTCCAGTAGCTAGGACTGCAGGCACCTGCCACCATTCCCAGCTTATTACTTTCATTTTTTTACATTAAAAAATATTCAAGGCCGGGCACAGTGGTTTATGTTTGTAATCCCTGCACTTTGGGAGGCCAAAAGGGAGGATGACTTGAGGCCAGCAGTTTCAGAACAGCCTGGGCAAGAAAGCAAGACCCTGTCTCTAAAAAATTTAAAAGATTTAAAAAAAAAAATCCATCTGGGGCCGGGCAGGGTGACTCACACCTGTAATCCCAGCACTTTGGGAAGCCGAGGCGGGTGGATCACCTGAGATCGGGAGTTCAAAACCAGCCTGGCCAACATGGCGAAAACCCACCTCTACTAAAAATACAAAAATTAGCCGGGCATGGTGGCAGGCGCCTGTAATTTCAGCTACTCGGGAGGCTGAGGCAAGAGAATCACTTGAGCCTAGGAGGCAGAGATTGCAGTGAGCTGAGATCGAGCCACTGCACTCCAGCCTGGGCAACAGAGTAAGACTCTGTCTCAAAAAAAAGTAATAAATAATAAAATAAAAAAGAATGAGGTAAATCTGAATTGATAAAGAATGATAGCCATAATTTAGAGTTAAATGAAAAAAGCAAGTCATACAATCATTATGTAAAGTATAATTCTATTTGTATTTCTAAAAGGACAAATGTGTATGTGCTTCCAAAATGTGTAGAAGCATATCCTCCAAGAAACTGTGTACATTGAGCTCATTGAGTGTGGAAGAGGGAGTGAGGAACGAACAGGAGGCTGACATTTGACTTCATTCGACTCTGTTCTGTTTGACTTTCTTCTTTTCATATCAAGCATGGATAATTCTTATAATTAAAAAAAACCATTCAAGTTCTTTGAACATATGGCTGGTAACTAGTCTTCATAATTCACCAGAAGTACTCAAGCTTTAGAACATGTAAATTATTTTCCCCTAAAATGCCTTAAGCAGAACCAGGGTGCTTTAGCAAGCCTTGTAACAGACTGAAGCTTGTTTCTAGGCATTTTCTATGAAATTGGCTTCCAAGTTTATGTAGTGCAAATACAAGCCAATAACGAGCCTCAGCTATATCTCCCATTGCACTTTTTCAGGTTGAGCCTCCAGCAACACTTCTTTCTTCCCCACTGCCAGTTCTCCGAGCTCACCTTGCATTTACCCACAGCGGGTTTTCACTTTATAATTTATTGTAAATCAAAATTTCTCCCTCTCCAGTTTTTTCCCCTCGGGCCAGGTAAGTAACCCCTGGTAGCCTTTGAAAGTCTCTGCACTGAATTGGAATAGAGAAATGATTGATGTTTCAGAGCACATGTGTGAGCAAATACAGAGAGAAGTGAAACAGCTTTTCAAAACAAAGGATCAAATATCAGAAACCCTTTTCCTTTGTTTGGCTGTGATTTATTGTGGATGAGCAATTAAGATTTCCAATTCTGGCTGGCACGGTGGCTCTCGCCTATAATCCCAGCACTTTGGGAGGCCAAGGTGGGCGGATCACCTGAGGTCAGGAGTTCGAGACCAGCCTGACCAACATGGTGAAACCCCATCTCTACTAAAATACAAAAATTAGCTGGGCGTGGTGGTGCATGCCTGTAATCCCAGCTACTCAGAAGGCTGAGGCAGGAGAATCACTTGAACCCAGGAGGTGGTGGCTACAGTGAGCTGCAATGGCGCCACTGCACTCCAGGTTGGGCAACAAGAGCAAAACTCCATCTCAAAAAAAAAAAAGATTTCCAGTTTAACTCCAGACCCTATTGAATTTTATTTCCACCAAGGTAGAAGTGGGTCTGATTACCAACACACTTACAGACAGATCTCAAGAAACCCTGCTTCACTGAGCACCGTCGGATTCAGGGGAGGGATGCCCTTCCATTTCAGTCACACTTAGCCAGTGCCACAGCATGTTGTCTGGGGCAGTACGATGCCTTTTGGATGAGATCTAAACCCAACATCTGACTCCTGACCACTTGTGGTTATTAAAAGTCTCCTAGGGCTTGTGAAAGAATTAAAGGGAGGAGACACTGATTTTCATTGTCTTGGCCCAATTCCAATTTGATAATTAGGAGTCCTCCTCCCTCTGTCTTCCTGCCATTTCACTGAGACACGCAATTCCACACTTCCTGTTATAAACAGCTGTCCACTGTTAACTGAGTGAGCCAGAGAGCCAGCGAATTCCACCCTAGGGGAAGCTGCATTTCAAAATAAACATTTCCTCCACATCTACTCGTAAATTACCTAGGTTTACCTTGGAGGAAAGGTGTTATTTTCTAGGGATAAGAAGGGCATAATAATGGGGAGTTGAGAACTATCCACAAACCCTAGTTTGTCTAAATGCCAAACAAACAAGACTAACATTGATCACAAAGGGGCCCTCAGAAGAAATCTCCTCACTAAAGAAAATATACTTTAGATTCTAAAATTGTCTTTAGGGGATCCAGAATTTAATTGTATAACACTGATGTGGCAACTGCTTTTAGCCACCAAAACTCACTTCTTCAATCCAAGGCATCTATACAAACAGAAGAAAGAGGGAAAACTCTGTAACCCAGAAAAAAACAGAAAAATTCACCTCCGCCATCCAAGCTCCGGTGTCGACATGACACATGACTGACCACTCATTTTAGTGCTTCCCTCCTCTTTGTTCAACTTTTCCAGGCACCTTAATTTCAAACTATCCACATTCCCATTCCTTTCAACGCCAAATGTCTCCTACTACTCCAATTTCCAGAATAAATTCTGCTATGGCTGGGCACAGTGGCTCAACACCTGTAATCCCAGCACTTTGGGAGGCCAAGGCGGGTGGATCACCTGAGGTCAGGAGTTCGAGACCAGCCTGGCCAACATGGTGAAACCCCTTCGCTACAAAAATACAAAAAAGTAGCTGGGCATGGTGGTGGGCACCTGTAATCCTACCTGCTCAGGAGCCTAAGGCAGGAGAATCGCTTGAACCTGGGAGGCAGAGGTTGCAGTGAGCTGAGACTGCACCACTGCACTCCAGCCTGGGCCACAAAGCAAGACTCCATCTCAGAAAATAAATAAAATAAATTCTGCTACATTTGCTTTTTAAAAATCTTATCAATAAAAAGAGCATTTTAACATGGAAGCAACTGAGATGTTCTTCATTAGGTGAACAGATAAGCTGTGATACATTCATGCAATGCAGTATTATTCCACACTAAAAGGAATGCGCTATCAAGCCAGGAAAAGGCATGGAGGTGCTGGGTGTGGTGGCTCACCCCTATAATCCCAGCACTTTGAGAGCCCAAGGCAGGAGGATCCCTTGAGGCCAGGAGTTAGAGACCAGCCTGAGCAACATGGTGAGACAAAAATAGTAATGATCTTTAAAAATAAAAATAAAAAATAAAGAAAAGATGTGAAGGAACATTAAAGTCATATTACCATGTGAAAGAAACCAATGTGAAAAGGCTACATACTATATGAGTCCAACTATCTGACGTTCTGGAAAAGGCAAAACTATGTCTAGGAAAGGCATATGTGAAGGGATTAGTGGTTGCGAGGGCTTTGACAGAGGGAAGGATAACTAGGTGGAGCACAGGAGATTTTTAGGGCACTGAAACTATTATTCTGTATGATACTTTATAGGTGGATATATGTTACTATACATTTGTCAAAACCCACAGAATGGGCCAGGTGTGGTGGCTCACACCTATAATCCCAGTACTTTGGAAGGCTGAGGCAGGAGGATCATTTGAGCCCAGGAGTTCAAGGCTGCAGTGAGTGTGATTGCGCCACTGCACTCCAGCCTGGGCGACAGAGGGAGACTCTGTCGCCAAAAACAAAGAGGCTGGGTGCAGTGGATCCCAGCACTTTGGGAGGCCAAGGCAGGAGGATCACTTGAGGTCAGGAGTTCTAGACCAGCCAGGCCAACATGGTGAAACCTCATCTCTACTAAAAATACAAAAAAAGTAGCCTGGTATGGTGGCACGTGCCTGTAATTCCAGCTACCCCGGAGGCTGAGGCAGAAGAACTGCTTGAGCCTGGGAGGCAGAGGTTGCAGTGAGCCAAGATTGCACTACTACACTCCAGCCTGGGCAACAAAGCGAGACTCTGTCTCAAAAATAAATTAATTAATTAAATAAAATAAACCATGGACTTTAGTGAATAAGACTGTATCAACATTGACTCATCAGTCATACCAAAGAGACCACACTGATGGGAAATGTTAATAACGGGCAGCAGCGGGGAGTGAGGGGTATATAGGAACTCCATCCTTTGGGCTCAATTTTGCTGTGAACCTAAAACCACTCTAAAAAATGAAGTCTATTGGGCGTGGTGGCTCACGCCTATAATCCCAGCACTTTAGGGATTACACACCTGTAATCCCAGTGAGGCAGGCGGATCACCTGAGGTCAGGAGTTCAAGACCAGCCTGGTCGGCCGGGTGCGGTGCTGAAGCCTGTAATCCCAGCACTTCGGGAGGCCGAAATGGGTGGATCACGAGGTCAGGAGATCAAGACCATCCTGGCTAATACAGTGAAACCCCGTCTCTACTAAAAAAATGCAAAAAACTAGCCGGGCAAGGTGGCGGGCGCCTGTAGTCCCAGCTACTTTGGAGGCTAAGGCAGGAGAATGGCATAAACCCGGGAGGTGGAGCTTGCAGTGAGCTGAGATCCAGCCACTGCACTCCAGCCTGGGCGACAGAGCGAGACTCCGTCTCACCAAAAAAAAAAAAGAAAAAAAAGACCAGCCTGGCCAACATGGTAAAATCCCATCTCTACTAAAAATACAAAAAATTAGATGGACGTGGTGGCGGGCGCCCGTAATCCCAGCTACTTGGGAGGCTGAGGCAGGAGAATTGCTTGAACCCAGGAGGTGGAGGTTACAGTGAGCCAAGATCACGACACTGCACTCCAGCCTGGAGAAGATGAGCAAAACTCCATCTTGAAAATTAAAAGTCTATTAATTAAAAAAGAAAGAGTATTTGAGTTCTGTCCTTTTTACGGTGAAGAATGGAGACTTGCTCAACATCTGAAGTACGGATTTAGCATGAGGAGGTTCCAACGTGGAAGCCAGGCAAAGCTGAGCAATCTGACCTCAGGAAGGGAAGAGACAGAAGTAGGGCCACGGGAAGGTCGGGACTGCAGCTCTCTCCCCAGCGTTAATGTCACTAGCCCCCTGTTCTCATCTTCCCACCCGCCGGCCTCCTCACCCTGCACCGCGTGGCTTTCCTTGACTTCACAGCCTTCTCCTACGTGCACCTCCCTTGTAATTGCGGCTAGCATGTGGCTCCTCACAGCCCCTCCGGTTGTTCCGTGGCTTATGACTGAGCAGCTTGGGCCGCTTCTGCCAGCTCCTCATGACTTCAGTATTTCCTGGTTAAAATTCCTAAGAGGAAGAAACCTAATTGACCCAGGTCATGCTTTCAGGCCCCACCCTGGCCTGGCCACTGAAGGCTGTCAGGCGTTGGTCAGTGCACAGCCAGGCTGTCCCAGGGAGCTGCTTCCGCAAAGGCTCAGTAGTGCAGCTTGTCTGCAGATAGGCCCAGGGGCGTGACAGCTCTCCTAATGTGTCACACAAATACCAGAATATCCCCTTAGCTGGGGATACATTCCAGATCCCCAGGAATGCCTGAAACCTTGGAGAGTAAACTATTTCTATTACGATTTTTCCTAGGCATTCGTACCTAAGATAAAGTTTAGTTTATAAATTAAGCACAGCAGGTCGAGCACAGTGGCTCACGCCTGTAATCCCAACATTTTGGGAGGCCGAGGCGGGCGGATCACGAAGTCAGGAGTTCAAGACCAGCCTGACCAACATGGTGAAACCCCGTCTCTACTAAAATACAAAATTAGCTGGGCGTGGTGGCACGTGCCTGTAATCCCAGCTACTCAGGAGGCTGAGGCAAGAGAATCGCTTGAACCCAGGAGGTAGAGGTTGCAGTAAGCCGAGATCATGCCACTACACTCCTAGCCTGGGCAAGAGAGTGACACTCCATCTCAAAAAAAAAAAAAAAAAATTTAAATTTAAAAAATTAAGCATAGTAAAAGATTAACAAGAGGGCTAGGGTGTGGTGGCTCACACCGGTAATCCCAGCACTTTGGAAGGCCAAAGTGAGAGGATCTTTTGATCCCAGGAGTTCGAGACCAGCCAGGGCAACAAAGTGAGACTCTGTCTTTACAAAAAATACAAAAAGTTACCCAGATGTGGGGACGTACACCTGTAGTCTCTACTAAAAATACAAAAAATTAGCCGGGCATGGTGGCGGGTGCCTGTAGTCCCGTGTTGGCCAGGGTGGTCTCAATCTCCTGACCTCGTGATTTGCCCGCCTTGGCCTCCCAAAGTGCTGGGATTACCTCTAATTTTCATCCTAGGGTGTAAGAAATAGCCCAGAGCTAGATGGCCAGGGAGAGGTGACAAAATGACTTTCTCCAGGACATTAAAAACTTTTAAGTTGATTACCACAAATAAAGGAAATGAATTTCAGTCTCTATAATTAAGAATAAAGCCAGGCGCAGTGGCTCACGCCTATAATCCCAACACTTTGGGAGGGTGAGGAGGGCTGATTTACCTGAGGTCAGGAGCTCAAGACCAGCCTGGCCAACATGGTGAAACCTCACCTCTACTAAAAATACAAAAACTAGCTGGGCGTGATGGCAGACGTCTGTAGTCCCAGCTACTCGGGGGGCTGAGACAGGAGAATCCCTTTAACCAGGGAGACGGAGCTTGCAGTGAGCGAAGATCGCACCACTGCACTCCAGCCTGGACGACAGGGTAAGATTCTGTCTCAAAAAATAATAATAATAAATGAATAAAAATAAAATAAGCCGGGTGCTGTGGCTCACACCTGTAATCCCAGCACTTGGGGAGGCTAAGACAGGCAGATCACTCGAGCCCCAGAGTTCAAGTCCAGCCTGGTCAACATGGTGAAACCCCGTCACCACAAAAAATACAATTAGCTGGTTATGGTGGCATACATCTGTGGTCCTAGGGAGGCTGAAATGGGAGGATCGCTTGAGCCTGGGAGGTGGAGGCTGCAGTGAGCCCAGATTACACCACTGCACTCCAGCTGGGGTGACAGAGCAAGACCTTGTCTCAATTTAAGAAACAAAAGCAAGGCCAGGTGCGGTGGCTCACACCTGTAATCCCAGCACTTTGGGAGGCCGAGGTGGGTGGATCACGAGGTCAGGAGATCGAGACCATCCTGGCTAACACAGTGAAACCCTGTCTCTATTAAAAATACCAAAAAAAAAAAAAAAAAATAGCCGGGCCTAGTGGCAGGCGCCTGTAGTCCCAGCTACTCGGGAGGCTGAGGCAGGAGAATGGCCTGAACCCGGGAGACAGAGCTTGCAGTGAGCCGAGATCGCGCCACTGCACTCCAGCCTGGGGGCGAGACTCCATCTCAAAAACAAAAAACCTAATACATCCACAGAGTGACATATTATGATAGAGAAAACTAAATCCTAACACTAACCCTAGCCCAGTTGTGTTTTATAAAATCTAACAGAATTTTTTTAACTTCTTTTCAGGAGCCTGTGATAATATACTAATGAAAATGCACTTGCAAACCTAATGTGGAAAACAAATAACATGACTTGTAGACTCAAGTGTGAATTGCAAAACTAAAGACATTTCAGAATAAAATATATGAGACATTGTTGAACAAGACCCAAAAAACACGAGCTGTTCAAAGACTCTTTTGGCTAAAGTAATATTAAAGATTTCATATAATGTTATAATATGTGAAAGTCACAGATTGGGATAAGATCATTGTAATTTCCATAACCATGAAAGGGTTAGTGATCAGAATACATAAAGAAAGTTTACAGACCAGGCACGGTGCCTCATGCCTGTAATCCCAGCACTTCAGGAGGCCGAGGCGGGTGTATCATGCAGTCAGGAGTTCAAGACCAGTCTTGCCAAGATGGTGAAACCCCATCTCTACTAAAAATATCAAAATTAGCCAGACAGATGGCATGCGCCTATAGTCCCAACTACTCGGGAGGCTGAGGCAGGAGAATCGCTTGAACCCGGGAGGCGGAGGTTGCAGTGAGCCAAGATGGCACCACTGCACTCAGCCTGGATGACAGAGCAAGGGTCTGTCTCAGAAAAAAAAAATTTACAAATCTATGCAAAAAAGACAAGTAACCCAATAGAAAACTGGCCAAAGGATAAGAATAGGCAACCACAGGAGAAGACTTTGTATGTCCAACAAAAACAAAAGATGCTCAACCTACTCACTCATGTCTAAATTCTCAGCCTCCCGAGTAGCTGGGACCACAGGTGCATACCACCACGCCTGGCTTATTTTTGTATTTTTTGTAGAGATAGGGTTTTTCCAAGTTTCTCAGGCTGGTCTCGAACTCCTGAACTCAAGCAATCCTCCTGCCTCAGTTTCCCAAAGTGTTGGGATTACAAGTGTGAGCTACCTTGCCCAGCCCATGTCTTAATTCTTGATAGTTTCATAGTTTCATTACACAACAGTTTAGCATCATGTGTATGTGTGTGTGTTCATTGTGGTAAGACACATATGACATAAAATTTGCCATCTTAAACGTGTTTTTTGTTTGTTTGTTTGTTTTTTGAGACTGGGTCTCCCTCTGTCACCCAGACTGGAATGCAGTGGCATGATCTCAGCTTACTGCAACCTCTGCCTCCTGGGTTCAAGTGATTCTCCCACCTGAGCCTCCGGAGTAGCTGAGATTACAGGCTTACACCATCACACCTGGCTAATTTTTTTTTTTTTTTTTTCATTTTTTTTTTTTGAGAACGGAGTTTCGCTGTGTCGCCTAGGCTAGTGAGTGCAGTGGCGATCTCACGCTCACTGCAAGTCCGCCTCCCGGGTTCCCGCATTCTCCGCCGTCAGCTCCGAGTACCTGGACTAAGGCCCGCACACTCGCCCGCTAAGTTTATTTTGCTATTTTTAGTAGAGATGGGGGTTTCACCCGTGTTACCCAGGAGGGTCTCGATCTCTACTCGTGATCCACCCGCCTCGGCCCTCTACCAGACAGTGCTGGGATTGACAGGCTTGAGCCAACGCGCCGGCCTAAATTTTTTTTTTTTTAAGTGGAGATGGGGTTTCACCACGTTGGCCAGGCTGGTCTCAAACTCCTGACCTCAAGTGATCCACCTGCCTGGGCCTCCCAAATTGCTGGGATTACAGCCATGAGCCACCATGCCCAGCTAGGACTGTTTTAAATGTTAAATATTTCCCAAGAACCTGTGACTAGATAATATCTACATAATGGTCTGTATCTGTGTGTGTGTGAAGAATTCTCCCCGTAGAGGTATGTTCTTGTCTTCCTAAGACAAATCTGAATCAGTCTAAGATCATATCATCCATGACTTGATCTCCTCCCTCCCCTTCGTCCCTGTTTAGATTCCATGGTCAGAGTCCTCTCTGCCGTGTGTACACCTTTAGCAACCTCCCCCTCTCACTTCCTCACACTCCCTGGGCAAAAACACAACCCTGGTGATAATTCCAATTTGCTGCCTGGTAGGCACCTGCAGCTGTCCGCCAAATGAGGCTGGCATCACACTGACGAGTTTCACTTTCAAATTCACAGCCACAAACCTCACGTGGAGTCTTCATGCCCCTTGGCAATCATACAATGCTTATCCAGGTTAATTTCTCCCCTCATTTTCCAACCAGTAATTTTATAACCTCTCCTTTCTGCTCAAACCTCCAACACCTCCTCCCTTCCCCAGTTACTGGCTTTCTTTCGGTTCACTGTGAGTTAACTCCCAGTTAACAGCTTTCTTTCTGTTCACTGTGAATATTGACACAATCAGCAGAGAAGCTGTGTGATCTCCCCCTCCCCACACCTATCTATCTTCTCTAAATCCCCACCCTCTGGGCTCCTGCCTACTATTACAGACGAAGTATCTCTGCTACCAGAGCCCAGCCCTCTGCCTGTGCACTTGATCCAGTCCCCTCTGATTACTCATAGGTATCACTCAGAAATTCTCCCCTATCTCTGCTACATCAGGGTTTTTTGTTGTTGTTGTTGTTGTTTTTCTCTCTGCTGGATCATTGCCATTAGAATATGCATCAGATAGGCTGGGCGCCATGGCTCATGCCTGTAATCCCAGCAGTTTGGGAGGCTGAGGTGGGCAGATCACCTGAGGTCAGGAGTTCGAGACCAGCGTGACCAACATGGTGAAATCCCATCTCTACTAAAAACACAAAAATTAGCCAGACGTGGTGGCACAGGCCTGCAGTCCCAGCTACTTGGGAGGCTGAGGCAAGAGAATCTCTTGAACCCGGGAGGCTGAGGTTGCAATGAGTCAAGATTGTGCCATTGCACTCCAACCTGGGCAACAACAGTGAAACCCCATCCCAAAAAAAAAAAAAAAAAGAATATACATAAGTTTTTTATTCCCCTGTAATAAGGCTTCTCTTAACTACGCTGTAGACATTATCTGCCCCATTTCTTTGCTTCCTTTTCCAGCAAAACACCTTTGAAAGAATTATCTACAGTTGCTGTATCCAATTTCTTATTTCCTATTCTCTGTAAAATCCACCCCAATCTCACTCTAACTCAACCTCTCCTCCAAAATTTTCCTGTCAAAAAGAAGAGACAGTGACTCAAACCTATAATCCCAGCATTTTGGGAGGCCAAGGCAGGAGGATCACTTGAGGTCAGGAGTTCAAGACCAGCCTGGCCAACATGGCAAAAACCCCATCTCTACTAAAACACAAAAATTAGCTGGGCATGGTGGCACGTGCCTGTAATCCCAGCTACTCACGAGGCTGAGGTACGAGAATCAACTGAACCCGGGAGGTAGAGGTTGCAGTGAGCCAAGATTGTGCCATTGCACTCCAGCCTGCGCAACAGAGACTCTGTCTCAAAAAAAAAACAAAAAAAAAGAAAAGAAAAAGGAGAGCCAGCTGGACTCCAAAAGAGAGCCCATCTTTCTACCGAGCCCGGGCCGGGTGACCCCATTTTGCCTCTCTCCCAGGCTTGACCACTATGTCATCATCAAGTTCCCACTGCATCTGCCATGAAGAACATGGAAGACAACAACACACTTGTGTTCACTGTGGATGTTAAAGCCAACAACAGCAAGTCACACAGGCTGTGAAGAAGCTCTATGATGTGGATGTGGCCAAGGCCAACACCCTGATTCGGCCTGATGGAGAGAAGAAGGCATATGTTTGACTGGCTTCTGATTACGATGCTTCGAATGTTGCCAACAAAATTGGGATCATCTAAACTGAGTCCAGCTGGCTAATTCTTATCTGATACAATTGGTCACTGCTCCTGCCTCCTCTTTGCCAGAGGGGCTCTTGCCATTTTGTGAGTTTTACCTCCAGAAACCCAACCGGGTTCTCACAGTGAAGAGCTGAAAAAACATCCCCTCGTACTTCCAGCAGGGGGAGAGGAAAAGCAGCCATTTTGGAATACACCCAGAACACTCCGATTTTTTGGGTTTTTTTTTTTTTTTTTTTTTGAGACAGGGTTTTGCTCTTGTTGCCCAGGCTGGAGAGTAATTGCATGATCTCGGCTCACTGCAACTTCCACCTCCTGGGTTCAAGCGATTCTCCTGCCTCAGCCTCCCAAGTAGCTGGGATTACATGCAAGCGCCACCACACCCGGCTAATTTTGTATTTTTAGTAGAGATGGGGTTTCTCCATGTCAGTCAGGCTGGTCTTGAACTCCCGACCTCAGGTAATCTGCCCGCCTTGGCCTCCCAAAGTGCTGGGATTACGGGCGTGACCCACGCCGCCCGACCCAGAACACTGTTCTTAATAAGGCCTGCCCTGAAAGGAAACTACAGTCATACACTGCATAAGACGTTTTGGTCAACAACAGACCACATATATGATGATCGTTCCAGAAAATACCATATTTTCACTGTACCCTTTTAATGTTTAGATTTGTTTAGATAAGGCCAGGTGCAGTGGCTCACATCTGTAATCCCCCAGCAGCACTTTGGGAGGCAGAGGCAGGAGGATCCCTTGAGTCTGGGAAGTGGAGGCTGCAGTGAGCTGAGATCCGGCCACTGCACTCCAGCCAGGGAGACAGAGCAAGACTCTGTCTCAGAAAAAAGAAAGAAAGAAAACAAAAGAAAAAAAGCTTTATCAGACAAACAAAAATTGAGAAAATTCACATCCATAATCCCAGCATTTTGGGAAGCTGAGGCAGGGAGGCCCCCTTGAGCCCAGGAGTTCAAGACCAGCTTGGACAACACAGTGCGACCCCCACCTCTACAAAAAATTACGAAACGTAGCCAGTCATGTTGGCACATGCCTGTGGTCCCACCTACTCTGGAGGTTGAGGTGGGAGGATCACACAAGTCAGGGAGGTCAGGGCTGCAGTAAGCCATGATTGCACCACTGCACTCCACCCTGGGTGACAGACCAAGACTCTTGCCTCAAAAAAAAAAGAAAAAAAAAAATTAGGAAATTTTGCCAGCAGACCTGCTTTGCAAAAAATGTTTCAAGTATTTTTTTTGTTTGTTTTTGTTTTTGTTTTTTGAGGTGGAGTCTCACTCTATTGCCCAGGCTGGAATGCAATGGCACGATATCGACTCACTGCAACCTCCACCTCCCGGTTCAAGTGATTCTCTTGCCTCAGCCTCCCGAGTAGCTGGGACTATACACGCGCACCACCACACCCAGTTTATTTTTGTATTTTTAGTAGAAACAGGGCTTCACCATGTTGGCCAGGCTGATCTCGAACTCCTGACCTCGGGTGATCTGCCCGCCCTCCCAAAGTGCTGGGATTACAGATGTGAGCCACTGCAACTGCCCTAAAGTTTTTTCTTTTTTTTTTTTTGCCTGGGCACAGTGGCTCATGCCTGTAATCCTAGCATTTTGGGAGGTTGAGCCAGGCAGACTGCTTGAGCCCAGGAGTCCAAGACCAGCCTGGGCAACATGGCAAAAACTCATCTCTACAAAAAAAAAAAAAAAAAATACAAAAAATTGGCGGCGTGTGGTGGTGCACACTTGTGATCCCAGCTACCCAGGAGGCTGAGGTGGGAGGATCACCTGAGCTAGGGAGGTCAAGGCTGCCGTGAGATGAGATTGCACCATTGTACATCAGCCTGGGTGACAGAGTGAGACGCTGTCTCAAAAAATAAATAAATAAATAAATAAATAAATAAATAAATAAATAAATAAATAAAATAAGGCCGGGCACAGTGGCTCATGCCAGTAATCCTAGCGCTTTGGGAGGCTGAGGCAGGCAGGTTGCCTGAGCTCAGGCGTTCGAGACCAGCCTGGGCAACATGGTGAAACCCTGTCTCTACTAAAATACAAAAAATTAGCCAGGCATGGCAGCGTGCGTCTGTAGTCCCAGCTACTCGGGAGGCTGAGGCAGGAGAATTGCTTAAACCCAAGAGGAGGAGGTTGCAGTGAGCCGAGATCGTGCCACTGCACTCCAGCCTGGGTGACAGAGTGAGACTCTGTCTCCAAAAAAATAAATAAATAAAAAATAAATAAAAATTTAAAAAAGTTTTTAAGAGAGATGAAAAATGACATTGGTCAGAAACTCAGAAATACATGAAGAAAGGAGGAACATTAGAAAAGGAATAAGTGAAGATAAAATAATTTTACATGAAGTGACACAAAAATTCTAAGAAATAAATATATGTTGAAGGAGAAAATTAACACACAAAAAGACATTTATGGAATGGCACCATTCATATGAATTATAAAAACATACTAAACAGGCTGGGCCCAGTGGCTCACGCCTGTAATCCCAGCACTTTGGGAGGCCGAGGCGTGCAGATCATGAGGTCAGGAGATCGAGACCATCCTGACTAACACGGTGAAACCCTGTCTCTACTAAAAACACACACACACACAAAATTAGCCAGGCATGGTGGCGGGCACCTGTAGTCCCAGTTA
>NW_016817546.1:731123-747939 GCF_001698545.2 Rhinopithecus bieti | reverse complement strand
GCACTGCATTTTTTTTTTTTTTTTTTTGAGACAGAATCTTTCTCTGTCGCCACACTGAAGTGATCTTGGCTCACTGCAACCTCCACCTCCCAGGTTCAAGCGATTCCCCTGCCTCAGCCTTCCTAGTAACTGGGACTACAAGCACATGCCATCATGCCCGGCTATTTTTTGTATTTTAAATAGAGACGGAGTTTCACCGTGTTGGCCAGGATGGTCTTGATCTCTTGACCTCGTGATCTGTCGGCCTTGGCCTCCCAAAGTGCTGGGAAAACAGGCGTAAGCCACCACACCCGGCCACATTTTTTTATTTTAAAAAGTCATTTAAAGAGTGTGATGTGGCCAGGTGCAGTGGCTCATGCCTGTAATCCCAGATTTTTAGAGGCCACGGCAGAAGAATCACTTGAGACCAGCAGTTTGAGACCAGCCTGGGCGACATAGTGAAACTCAGTCTCTATGAAAAATGTTTTAAAATTTGCCAGGCACAAGTGGGCTCACGCCTGTAATCCCAACACTTTGGGAGGCCAAGGTGGGTGGATTACCTGAGGTCCAGAGTTCAAGACCAGCCTGGCCAACATCGTGAAACCCCATCTCTACTAAAAATACAAAATTAGCCAGGCATGGTGGTGGGTGCCTGTAGTCCCACCTACTTGGGAGACTGAGGCAGGAGAATCACTTGAACCTGGGAGGCAGAGGTTGCAGTGAACTGATATCGTGCCACTGCACTACAGCCTAGGTGACAAGAGCAAAACTCCTCAAAAAAAATATATTTTTTTTTTTTTTTTTTAATTAGCCGTTTGTGATGGTACATGCCTGTGATCCTAGCTACTAGGGAGGTGGAAGTGGGAGGATCACCTGAGCCTGGGAGTTTAAGGCTGAAGTGAGCCCTGATCTTGCCACTGCGCTCCAGCCTGGGAGACAGAGTAAAAAAAAGAGTGTTGTCCGCAGTTTATTTTATTTTATTTTATTTTATTTTTTTATATATTTTTTGAGACGGAGTCTCGCTCTGTCACCCAGGCTGGAGTGCAGTGGCACGATCTCGGCTCACTGCAAGCTCCCCCTCCCTGGCTCAGGCCATTCTCCTGCCTCAGTCTCCGGAGTAGCTGGGACTACAGGCGCCCGCCACCACGCCCGGCTAATTTCTTGCATCTTTAGCAAAGACGAGGTTTCACCGTGGGCTCGATCTCCTGATGTCGTGATCCGCCCGCCTCGGCCTCCTGAAGTGCTAGGATTACAGGAGTGAGCCACTGCACCCGGCCTATTTTCTTTTCTTTTTTTTTTTTTGAGACGGAGTTTCACTCTTGTTGCCCAGGCTGCAGTGGAATGGTGAGATCTCGGCTCACTGCAGCCCCCGCCTCCTGGGTTCAAGCGATTCTCTTGCCTCAGCCTCCCGAGTAGCTGGGATTATAAGGCGCCCATCACCACTCCCAGCTATTGTTTTGTATTTTTAGTAGAGACAGGGTTTCATCATGTTGGCCAGGCTAGTCTCAAACTCCTGACCTCAGGTGATCCACCTGCCTCAGCCTCCCGAAGTGCTGGGATTATTGGCGTGAGCTACCACGCCTGGCCTTTAAAAAGTTTTTTTAACACACAGGGTCTCACTGTGTTGTTCAGGCTTGAGTGGTGCACTTTTCTTTTTTATTTTTATCTTTTTCTTTTTTTTGAGACGGAGTCCTGCTCAGTCGCCTGGGCTGCAGTGCAGTGGCATGGTCTCGCTCACTGCAAGCTCCGCCTCCTGGGTTCATGCCATTCTCCTGCCTCAGCCTCCTAAGTAGGTGGGACTACAGGCGGCCCCCACCACGCCCAGCTAATTTTTTTTTTTTTTTTTTTTTTTTTTTTTTTTTGTATTTTTAGTAGAGACGGGGTTTTACCGTATTAGCCAGGATGGTCTCGATCTCCTGACCTCGTGACCTGCCTGCCCGGCCTCCCAAAGTGGTGGGATTACAGTTGTGAGCCACCGCGCCCGGCCGAGTGGTGCACATTTGAAGAGAAAAAGGCATAAGTAACTTTGTTTCCCAACGTCTAAGGCAAGGTTTCTGATTCCAAGGATTCCTCGAGTGCCCAGAACCCCTGGAATTACATAAAGGGAATGCGAGGGTGTCGATGTATATCTGTGTATGTGTGTGCACGTGTGTGTGAGCAGCTGACACGCACATTTTGGGGGGAGGCAGAGCCACAGCACTTGATGGGGTTTCAAAGGGAGTCCATGTCTCAGAAGATGGCTACAAACCACTGCTTTGAAGGCACGGTCATCCAGGGAATGGCTGGCTGCTTAGAGCTTTCCTCTCTCCACTGTGTGCGGACTTGGGAATCTGGCCGCTCCTTTTTCTGCTCCCAGGCTGTCTTTCTGCACGCTCTCCACTGGTGCGAGGGTGGAGACTTCTGTCAGCTCGAGCCGTTTGCTCCACTGTCTCATGACATGAAAACAGATGTGCACGAAACAGCCCATTCATTAAAAGAATCACGTGAAGAATGACCTCCGCCTGCGGAAGTCATCAAATACCAGAATAATTCAGGGCTGGAGGGGCAGGGAGGGACATCAAGATGCGGAGAGCTCATTTATCTTTTCGTTCTCGCGGTTTCGCTAGGAATGACCAAATGTTCATAGAAATACGAACCCTGTAAACATAGCATTTGAAACTCCACATCTTTTAATCCTTGAACATATATAGGATGGATAGTGTTGGACTAACTTCAGATCTGGGTAGCTAAAGATTTCTCTAATTGGGCCGGGCGCGGTGGCTCACGCCTGTAATCCCAGCACTTTGGGAGGCCGAGGCAGGAGGATCACAAGGTCAGAAGATCGAGACCCTCCTGGCTAACACGGTGAAACCCCATCTCCACTAAAAATACAAAAAGTTAGCCGGGCGTAGTGGCGGGCACCTGTAGTCCCAGCTACTCGGGAGGCTGAGGCAGGAGAATGGCGTGAACCCGGGAGGCGGAGTTTGCAGTGAGCTGAGATCCGGCCACTGCACTCCAGCCTGGGCGACAGAGCGAGACTCCGTCTCTAAAAAAAAAAAAATTCTCTAATTGGAAATAAATAGTAAAAGAAATTATATTTGAGACCAGGTGCTGTGGTGGTTCACACCTGTAATCCTAGCACTTTGGGAGGCCGAGGTGGGCAGATCACTTGAGGTCAGGATTTTGAGACCAGCCTGGCCAACATGGAGAAACCCCATCTCTACTAAAAATACAAAAATTAGCTGGGCTTGGTGGCAGGTGCCTGTAGTCCCAGCTACTCAGGAGGCTGAGGCAGGACAATCACTTGAACCTGGGAGGCAGAGGCTGCAGTGAGCTGAGAACGTGCCACTGCACTCCAGCCTGGGCAACAGAGCAAGACTCTGCCAAAAAAAAAAAAAGAGAGAGAGAGAGAGAAAAGAAAGAAATTATATTTCAGAAAATAAAATCTCGTCTCTTTTCCTCTAACCATCTAAAGTTCAATACCATGATAACCAAGTTCTTTCATTTAGTTGTCTTTGTAGGTTCATGTTTATTAATCAGCTGTACTTTCCAAAATCATATTATTAGTGGAGGATTCTGAGTAGTGAAAATTAGTAGCTTGATGTCTCATCTAAATGCCAAAATATGCAGCAGAAATACAGTTAAAAATAACTTTAATTGAACAAATGTTTGAAATAACTCATCATTTATTTTTGTATATTTCGTGACACAATGAAAAGATGTCATGGCCATTTCTGGAAAAGGAGATTTATCTGCCAAGAGGCATGTGTGCTGACCTTCAAATTCACAAGTGCAGAAACTGCTAATGACCAACGAAAGTGTTTCCTCTGAGTGGGATTCCATATCCCCCCAGACCCCTACTGCTGTATTCTGTTTTTACCTTGCAGCAATAAAAAGTAGCTCATTCTTGGTTTTTATCCGGCAAAATATCACAATTTAATTAAATTATTTTGGTCTGAGTCCAAAACAGTCTCTCCACAGTGTCCCGAAAGTTACAGGTTTTCTGACGGATGCCAAGACCATTAAGCCCACTTTATGATGATTGTGCACCCATGTATCATGTTCATCTATATTTTACAGTTCATTATTTAACAGTGCTTATCTCAAAGGTTAAAGTCTTTATAGGATCATTTGGCTGATTCTTAACTTGGCTAATTTACAAATAATTTCACAAATATCTTTTTGTCACTGTTATTTGTCCACAAAGATCTGATCGAGAGTATGGAATCTTTACATTATAAATGCTTCACTGCTTTAACGAGATGCCCCTCATGGTTTCCTTATGCCAAATAATGACGACTCTGTCAAATAAATGCAATACACATTCATAATGTGGTGAACTGATTTTTTAAACAACTTTTCCTTCATTATAACTTTCAGAAATCAATAATCTAAGTTGTATTTCCTGCTCATTAATGCACAATAAAAGCCATCATACAAAAAAAGAAAGCTGAAAAAATGGAAAATAACAAAATATCTTTTCATAATAAAACATTTTGGGTCACTAATGAAACTAAAAGTACGAAAATTCTAAAAGTTTCATATACATGCAATAAATTATCCTAAAGATTGAAATGCATGTAATGTTTATAGGGCTGTTTTCTGGGCTGGGGAAATACACTAGGGACACTAGCCAGATCACTGGAATTCTAGTCAATGCCTCTTTTCATTTCTTATAGAGAAACACAAGTCGATTTTTGATGCTTATTAAAAAAAAAAGTGATTCCTTGATTCACATCTTAAGTGAAAAATATAATTTATTAACAAAGGGTAAGAACATCAGAACTATCCATAATAATTGGTTTATCACACAAATATTTGTTCCCTTCCTACACAGCACTGTTTTCTGGGAGCATTGAATCACTGTGGATTTAGCAAGGGCCTTGAAAGCCCCCAGGATGCTTTACACTGGATTTCATTAGCTGACTGGTATCCTTTTGCGTTTGGTAAGTAAACTGCTGCATTTCTAACTAGAATCAACTGGGTCATCCCGAATTACTTCAGTCTAGTACTGCAGTTTTCCCAACAAAGACATGGAGGCACAGCAGAGGGTGAATCCACAGTTATCAAGCTGGGGATTAGACCAGGAAGGCTCCTTCCAGATAAAGCAGCTATCTGCCATGACGGTGGTGGGAGGGGGAGGTCAATGTACAATCTCACTTCTCGCAGTACACAAAACTTCAGTTATTTGAAGAGTTAAATAGGCTGGGCACAGTGGCTCGTGCCTGTAATCCCAAGACTTTGGGAGGCCGAGGCGAGCAGATCTCTTGAGGTCAGGAGTTCAAGACCACCCTGGGCAACACGGTTTTAAAATTCTACAAAAAAATTTAAAAATTTAGCCAGGTGTGGTAGTTCACACCTGTCATCCCAGCACTTTGGGACGCCGACGTGGGCAGATCTCTTGAGGCCTGGAGTTTGAGACCAGCCTGGCCAACATGGAGAAACCCCATCTCTATTTTAGAAAACACAAAACTAGGGTGCGGTGGCTCAAGCCTGTAATCCCAGCATTTTGGGAGGCCGAGGCGGGCGGATCATGAGGTCAGGAGATCGAGACCATCCTGGCTAACACGGTGAAACCCCGTCTCTACTAAAAAATACAAAAAAAACTACCCGGGCGAGGTGGCCGGCAACTGTAGTCCCAGCTACTCGGGAGGCTGAGGCAGGAGAATGGCGTAAACCCGGGAGGTGGAGCTTGCAGTGAGCCGAGATCCGGCCACCGCACTCCAGCCTGGGTGACAGAGCGAGACACCGTCTCAAAAAAAAAAAAAAAAAAAAAAAGAAAACACAAAACTAGCTGGGCATGGTGGAGCATGCCTGTAATCCCAGCTACTCAGGAGCTGAGGTTGGAGAATCATTTGAACCTGGGAGTCAGGGGTAGTGAGATAAAATTGAGCCACTGCACTCTAGCCCGGGTGACATAGCAAGACCATGTTTCAAAAAAAATTTTTTTTAATTAAAAAATTAGCCAGGTGTAAGGGCATATGCCTATAGTCTCAGCTACTCGGAAGGCGGAGGTGGGAGGATCTGCCTGAGCCTAGGAGGTCGAAGCTGCAGTGAGCTATGATTGTACCACTAGCCTCTAGCCTCAGTGACAGAGCGAGACCCTGTCTAAAAAAAAAAAAAAAAAAAAAAAAAAAAAAAGAAGCCTATAATCTGGGAGGCCAAGGGCTGGCGGATTAACTTGAGGTCAGGAATTCAGACCAGCCTAGGCCAACATGCTGAACCGTCTCTACTAAAAAATACAAAAATTGGCCGGCGCGGTGGCTCAAGCCCTGTAATCCAGCACTTTGGAGGGCCGAGACGGGCGAATCACAAGGTCCAGGAGATCAAGACCGATCCTGCTGAACACGGTGAAACCCCGTCTTACTAAAGAATCACAAAGGAAAACTAGCCGGGCGAGGGTTGTGGGCGCCTGTAGTCCCAGCGTTACTCGGAGGCTGAAGCAGGAGAATGGTGTAAACCAGGAGGCGGAGCCTTGCGTGAGCTGAGATCGCCATTGCACTCCAGCCGGGCGATACAGAGCGAGACTCGCGTCTCAAAAAAAAAAAAAAAAAAAGAAATAACAAAAATTAGCTGGGCATGGTGGTATACTCTCGTAATCCCAGCTATTCACAGGAGTCTAAGGCAGGAAGAATTGCCTGAAAGGTGGAGGTTGCAGTAAGCTGAGGCTGCACTCCAGCCCTGAGCCAACGGAGCAGATTCATCTCAAAACAAAACAAAACAAACAAACAAAAAAACAACAGTTAAAATATAACAAAATATCTAAACATGGTGAAATTTAGGTTGACTGCTTAGCCTCTCAAAAGTCTTCCCAACTGGCCAAGGTTGGAATGGCCCTGGGCCCCGAGTCCTCAGGCTTTCTTTCTTTCCTCCTACAACTTGGCAAGCTTGGATGCCAAATTCATACTCATGTCTTTAAATAAAGCTATATAGCTGAACTGCCCAAGTATATATCTCTAGGCCCTCTTCCTCAAACTCCAGATTCATGGATCTACATGCCTACATAGACGAAACAGTCTGATGGGCATCTGGGGGCCGGCGCGTGCGGGGCTCAAGCTGTAATGCCCAGCACTTTGGGAAGGCCGAGGCGGGTGGCATGCACGAGGTCGGAAGAATGCGAGACCCTCCTGCTAAGGCACGGTGAAACGCCCGTCTCTACTAAAAATACAAAAAAAAAAGCTAGCCCGGGCACCGGTGGGCGGCCGCCCTGTAGTCCAGCTACTCCGGCAGGCCCCTGAGCTGGAGAATAGGCGGGAACCCCGGGAGGCGGAGCTGCAGTGAGCTGAGATCGGTGCGCACTGCAGGCTCCAGGCCGGGCCCGACAGAGCAACGACTCCGTCTCAAAAAAAAAAAAAAAAAAAAAAAATGTCTGATGGGCATCTGATATGGTTTGACTGTGTCCCCACTCAAATCTCATCTTGAATTGTAGCTCCCATAATCCCCTATGTCATGGGAGGGACCTGGTGGGAGGTAATTGATTCACGGGGTTGGGTTTTTCCTGTGCTGTTCTTGTGACACTGAGTAAGTCCCACGAGATCTGGTTTTATAAAGGGGGGTTCCCTGCACACGCCCTCTTGCCTGCCGCCACGTAAGACATGCCTTTGCTCTTCCTTCACTTTCTACCATGGCTGTGAGGCCTCCTCAGCCATGTGGAACTGTGAGCCCATTAAACCTCTTTTTCTTTATAAGTAATCCAGTCCTGGGTATTTCTTGTAGCAGTGTGAGAACAGACTAATACAGCATCTTAAATTGATTAGGGCTAAAACCAAAGCCCAGCTTTCCCTCTCTCAAACCTGCTCCTTCCCTGGGTTTCTCCATCTTGGTGGATGGCAGCTCCCTCCTTCCAGTTGATGGAGTTGTTCCACCACCTCATCATCATTGTCAATCCCCCTCTTTTATACAGCCTGCATCCAACCCATCCGCAAACCCTACCTTGAAAATAGGTCCAGACCCTGACTACTTCTGATCACCTCGGGGGCTACTGCCCTGGTTCAGATTGCTATGGTCTCTCACCCAGCTTACAGCACCTGCTTCCTCATCTGTCTTCCCACCCTCCCACCAGCTGTTCTCACCAGGGATAGCAATTGTTTTCCAACTTAGGCCTGGGCCCAGTGGCTCATGCCTGTAATCCCAGCACTTTGGAGGCCAAGGTGGGCAGATCACCTGATGTCAGGAGTTTGAGACCAGCCTGGCCAGGGAGGCGGGGAGATGACCCAACGCTCCTGATTACCGTTGACTCTAAGCTGGTTTGCCTCAAGCTATGCATAAAGCCCCAGGTCCCTCCAACCTGGTGAAACCCTATCTCTATTAAAAATACAAAAATTAGCGGGGCGTGGTGGTGCTCGCCTATAATCCCAGCTACTTGGGAGGCTGAGGCAGGAGAATCGCTTGAACCTGGGAGATCGAGGTTGCAGTGAGCCAAGCTTGCACCACTGCACTCCAGCCTAGGCAACAGAGCAAGATTGTGTCAAAAACAAAAAAAAAAAATCAAAAAAATGAGAAAATGACAACTGAGGTCACATTTTGCCCTCCTCACTTCAGAGTCCTCCACTGGCTCCCATCTCATTCAGGAAAAACCCAGGGACGTCACCAGGGACCCACAGAGCCCTACGTGATGCGATCCTGTATGTGTTTTCTCCAACCTCATTCCCCACTGATCTTGTCCTGACCCACTGTGCTCCAGCCCCATTGATCTCCTGGTGTTATTCACATAAACCTCGCCTGGACTGAGCACCCAGGACGTTGGCATTACCAGCCTCTGCCTGAGGGCCCTGCTGTATGTTGAACTGTGTCCCCTACTAAAGCTATGTCCAAGCCATAGCCTTATTTGGTGCTGTGGTCTGAATGCTTAGTCCTCAAAACTCAGATGTTGAGACTGAATCCCCAGTGTGATAGTATGAAGCGGGGGCGGGGGGGGGCTTTAGGAAGTGACAGGTCATGAGGGCTCCGCCCTTGGGAATGGGATTCATGTCATCATAAAAGAGGCCAGAGGTGGGAAGATCGCTTGAGCCCAGGAGTTTGAGACTACAGTGAGCTAAGATTGTGCCACTGAGCTTCAGCCTGGATGACAAAGCAAGAAAGTTCTTGTCTCAAAAAAAAAAAGGTGGGGGATGGGAGGGAGAGCATTAAGATAAATACCTAATGCATGTGGGGCTTAAAACCTGCATGATATGTTGACAGGTGCAGCAAATCACCATGGCACATACATACCTGTGTAACAAACCTGCATGTTCTGCACATATATCCCAGAACTTAAAATAAAAATTAAAAATTAAATTTAAAAGAAAAAAGAGGCACCAAGAAACCTGTGTGCCCCCTCCTCCACCATGTGAGGATGCATGGAAGGTGCCATCTATCAGGAGCAGCCTCTTACCATACACTTAATCTGCTAGTGTCATGATCTTGGACTTCCCAGCCTCCAGAACTGTAAGCATTAAATGTATATTGTCTATAGTTACCCAGTCTAAGGTATGTTGTTATAGCGGCATGAATGGACTAAGACTTTTTTATTTTTTTGGGATGGAGTCTGGCTCTGTCACCCAGGCTGGAGTGCAGTGGTGCAATCTCAGCTCACTGAAACCTCTGACTCCTGGGTTCAAGCGATTCTCCTGCCTCAGCTTCCCAAGTAGCTGGGATTGCAGGCACATGCCACCACGTCCAACTAACTTATTTTTTGTTTTGTTTTGTTTTTGAGATGGAGTCTCGGTCTGTTGCTCAGGCTGGCGTGCAGTGGCGCCATCTCGACTCACTGCTACCTCCACCTCCCAGGTTCAAGCGATTCTCCTGCCTCAGCCTCCCGAGTAGCTGGGACTACAGGCACGTGCCACCATGCTGGGCTAATTTTCTGTATTTTTAGTAGAGATGGGGTTTCACCGTTTAGCCAGGATGGTCTTGAACTCCTGACCCGCCTCAGCCTTCCAAAGTGCTGGGATTACAGGCATGAGCCACTGCACCCGGCCAACTTATTGTATTTTTAGTAGAGAAGGGGTTTCACCATGTTGGCCAGGCGGGTCTCGAACTCCTGACCTCAGGTGATCTACCCGCCTCAGCCTCCCAAAGTGCTGGGATTACAGGTGTGAGCCACCATGCCTGGCCTGGACTAAGACATTTTGGAATAAGGTTTTTGCAAATGTAATCAAGTTAAGAGGAGTCATACTGGATTAGCGTGAGCTTTCAATCCAATGATGGTGATCTACTAAGGAGAGAGACTGAGAAACACAGAAGAGATGCACAGAAAAGAAGGACATGAACTGATGGAGGTGGAGATTGGGGTGATGCAGCTGTAACCCTAAGGCAAGTGACCCTAAGGATGGCCAGCAGCTACCAGAGGCTGGAAGAGGCAAGAAAGATCCTCCAAGAGCCTTCAGCGCCTGCTGATGCCTTGATTTCAGACTGCTAGGCTCTAGGGCTGTGAGAGGGTGACTTCTGTTTTTTGTTGTTGTTGTTTATTTGTTTGAGACGGTCTCTCACTCTGTTGCCCAGGCTAGAGTGCAGTGGCGTGAACTTGGCTCACTGCAACCTCTGCCTCCCAGATTCAAGTGATTCTCGTGCCTCAGCCTACCCAAGTAGTTAAGATTACAAGCAGGCACCACCACACCTGGCTAATTTTTTTATTTTTAGTACAGACAGGGTTTTGCTATGTTGGCCAGGCTGGTCTCGAACTCCTGGCCTCAGGTGATCCGCCGACCTTGGCACCTGGCCTGATTTCTGTTGTTTTATGACATCCGGTCTGTGGTCATTTGTTACAACAGCCACAATAAACTAATAGAGGTCTCCCCCCCAAAAGTGGCTTCCTGCTGCCACTTGGAGGGGGCTTGCGGGGAGGGCTCTGTGTCTCTGCTCCACACCTTTCTCTCAGGTCACCACAGCCCCAACCGAGAGCACTCTCCCACAGTCTGGGCAGAGCCACAGGGTGATGCCCTCCTTCCCAATTCTCTTTCCATTTCTCTCAGTGTCACATAGACTCCACTGCTTCCCTAGGCTTTCCTTGTTGAGTTGTGAAAAAAGCAGATATTGCTTCTTGAGCCTTACATTCTATTATTATTTTTTCTTTCTTTCTTCCTTTTTTTTTTTTTTTTTTTTCTTTGAGATGGTTTCCCTCTGTTGCCCAGGCTGGAGTGCAGTGACGTGAACTCAGCTCACTTCAAACTCCGTCTCCTGGGTTCAAGTGATTTTCCTGCTTCCACCTCCTGAGTAGCTGGGATTACAGGCGCCTGCCACCACACCCAGCTAATTTTTGTATTTTCAGTAGAGACAGAGTTTTGCCACATTGGCCAGGCTTGTCTTTAACTCCTGGCCTCAAGTGATCCACCCACCTCGACTGGTAATTCCCAGTGGGAATTACCCACTGCGCCTGGCCAACTTTGAGTATACTTTGAGTATAAATCTTTGTAGAAACCGTAAGAAGCATAACAACAAAGAAACTCTCCTACAAATGTTTCCAGGAAGAAAAAGCACTGGTTGGAGGGACCTGGGGCTTTATGCATAGCTTGAGGCAAACCAGCTTAGAGTCACTGGGAATCAGGAGCATTGGGTCATCTCCCTGCCTCCCTGGTCACTGGTAGAGACATGGAGGAGGAAGGCTACCCATAAAGACGCCAGATAACAGCTGCGCACAGGTTGGTGTCCGGGAGTTCACCCAGGGCTGCAGGGGAAAGTGGCTTCCTCTCAAGCTGTGCTTAGGGCCCAGCTGTGGCTGTTCCCTGACATCAACACGCTACCTTGACCAGATGATGCAACAATATGTCCAGACCCCTTTGCTCACGTCTACACAGCAAGAACACAGGGCCAGATGGCAGTGCCAGCTCCCATTTGCACTCAGCATCGACTGCTCTGAGGCCCCAGGGGGAGAACATATGGCTCCAACACAAATGAAGACTGGCCAGGACCCCAGCCTGCTCCTGCCCGTGCCCTTGAACTGGTGCTGCTCCTCTTAGGAGCTCCACATCCCCCTTCCCTTTGCTGAGAGCTTTGAAGGAGAGAGAAGGGAAAGTGAATCCCAAAAGGTTTACCTTTGCCAAAATAATCGTTTGCCAGGAACAGCCTCTGCTTCTAAGGGCCAAGGCAACTGAGTTCTTAATAAGTCACCTTGTAATCTACTGTAACGAAACCTCCAGATGCAGTAGGAACCCCAGGACACCTCCAACCTCTCCTGTTTTTACAAAGGAAGGAACCATTAAGACTGAACCAAGTTGTATTTCCAGCTGAGGCTCAGAGAAGTGACCTGGCCAAAGCCACACAGCCAGCGGTGGCAGGAATCAGTGCTCTGAGAGAGCGAGCATTGATGTTTTTGCCCATCATGCAGTCACCCTTTCTCTAGTCACAGCATCCCATTCTTCTGGTGGGAAACACCCCCCTCCCAGTCTCAGTCCATGCTGTTGGGCGAGGCTGAGCTATTCCCAGAATCTGAGGGTGACCATGTGACCCAGGCCTAATCAATCAGTGATTCCATCTCCCTTGGCAATAGTGATTGGTTCAAGGACACACATGTAACCCATTTTGAGCCTATGAGAGTCCGGCTTAGGGTTTTTGCTGGAACAATTGAAAGAAGCTGGGGTGCTGAGCTGAACCTACAGAGGTGCTGGGGCCACCAACCAGAGAGATGGATTGAGGCTGAGTCCTGATGTCATCGTCTCAGTCTCTGGACCCAGCTGTGCCTGAAGCCACATGTCCTTTTTGGTTTAAACTTCCTTGAATTGGTCACTGCTGTTGGTTCAGCAAATGAAAGATGCTGAACCAACTGGACCCCAAACCCACGCCCTCTTCCGACACTAAGTTGCCATCAGCCCAGGTCCCCCAGATGAGGTTCGCCATCCCTGTTCCCCGCGGGGAGCAGACGAGCACGCGGGCACGGCTCTGCTGTTGTTTTCGCCTTTGGATCAAACCAGCCCCAGGGACTTGGGAAGCACAGCAGAGCCCAGGCAGCTCTCCACAGCCTTCCCTCTGCGTCCGTCCCAGTCACCTGCTGTATCTTCCCTCCTTTCCAGGAAGGAGGCAATTAGAGACCAGCGAAATGTAAGCTTCTGTCCACCATCTCAAAGGAGGCAGGAACATGGATCAGGACCCAAACATAACACTTAATAAGCTTTGTATCTGGCACACTTTTGTTATTCTTGTCATCCCAGGGATGCTTTCTCTTGGCGTCCAGGAAAAAAAAAGAAAGCCCTTATGAAGAAAAGAGAGCCAAAGTGGGAAGCCTGCCTATGCCAGCCTCTGCATGGATTTCCAGCATCACCACTGGTTTGACAAATGCAGCTGCTCTGCCCCTGGCTCATGTGTGACAATGTTTTTAGCAAGAGCTGCATCCCAAGGTCTCAAGTGCGGTCTGACAGCACATCACCGTGTGTAGCTCCTGAGGGACTTTGCTCTCCAACCCTCATGTGCCAATAACCCTGAGGAGACCTGGTCCCCACCCTGTCATGTGAGTGGGACTTAGGTACAGGCAAGATTTAATAAGTGGCTGTCACTGTTATTTTGCAGGGATCAGTTAGGACAAAGGATACCCAGGCAGGCCAGGGCACACTTTTTTGAGGACTCATACATTTGAGGTCAGTAGTTAATTTCTAAGCCAACTCCCGGGTTCAAGTGATTCTCCTGCCTCAGCTTCCTGAGCAGCTGGGACTACAGGCACCCACCACCACATCTGGGTAATTTTTTTTTTTTTTGGAGACAAAGTCTCATTCTTTCACCCAGGCTGGAGTGCAGTGGTGTGATCTGGGTTCACTGCAACCTCCGCCTCCTGGGTTCAAGTGATTCTCGTGTCTCAGCCTCCTGAATAGCTGGGATCACAGGCACCTGCCACCATGCCCAGCTAATTTTTTTGTGTTTTTAGTAGAGACAGGGTTTTACCATGTCAGCCAGGTTGGTCTTGAACTCCTGATCTCAAGTGGTCCGCCCGACTCAGCCTCCCAAAGAGCTGGGATTACAGGCGTAAATCACTGTGTCTAGTCTTAATTTTTTTATTGTTTGTTTAGTAGAGACAGGGTTCCATCATGTTGGCCAGACTGGTCTTGAACTCCTGACCTCAAATGAGACTTCGCCTCCCAAAGTTCTGGATTACAGATGTGAGCCCCTGCACCAGCCCTAGATCTTGATACTTCCGGATTGGGGTGACATTAGTGTGGAGACATCATCTCTGTTTATTGGTGAGGTAAACTGAGAGGGGCCTTCCTTTAGGAGGAGGGGCCACCGCCTACTTTGAGAGATGCCCCAATACATAGCTTCCCCTTAGGTCAGAGTAGGATTGGTCAAACCTTTGTCTTTTCAGCAATTGTCTCTATTTCTGCTCTGGAAGTCATATTTCTCTAGTACGAGGCATATTTCTGCAGTGTCTAGGCCCTAGGAAGGTGTTGGCTAGAGACTTACAAGGGTCTTTTAACACTGCAAGCTCTTTCTGCCAAATACTGCAGCCCGTTTCTTACAGAGATTGGCTGGCTGGCTGGCTTTGATGTTGGACGAGATGAGGCCCAACATTCCATAAAAGCAGGGAAAAGGTGTGACCAAGATGACCAAGAGGAGAGACCCAAGGATCTGATCACTCCTGACTCCGCCTCAGGATGCCCTTCCCCAGACCAGGCACCCAGGGCCCCTGCCTTGTGTGGAGTCACTGATTCTCCCCGAATGGCCCTAGAGCACTCCCTAAAACAGGTGCTGTCACTCAGAGTGACACAAGTCAGTGCAGGACACCTGTGGAAATTCTCCCCTGAAGTCGCAGCCTGACCACAGGTGCCCTCCAAATACGTACTTGGCATAGAACCCACTGGTTCCCTTTAAAGCAGGTGCACGTGGACTTGGGCGCTCACCCTGTGGCTGCCTCTGCCATGCTCATTTCCATAGTGGCCCCCGGGACTGGTCCCAGGAAGTCCCGTTCCCAGCCCTGGTTTGCTGGTTTTTCTGGCTCGTGGCTGGCCATGCCACACACAGCTGCACCTGCCCCGCAGCTTTCCTTCCCAGTGAGGCAGAGGCAGATACTAGGCGTTGCTGCTGAAGATCAGAGTTCGGTGCTAGGGCAGCCAGAGAGGGAGGGGAGCTGTGGCCAAGCAGAGAGGCAGGCAGGCACAGCAGCCACTCTTCCCACAGCTGTTTCCTCCTCTGTCCTTTCATTCGCTGAAAGTCTGAACAAAAGACCTCAACACACAAGAAATCTGAGGGAAGGAGATGCTATCCAAAAGGTTCGGAAATCAAAGTGGGAGACCGGGTGTGGTGGCTCATGCCTATAATCCCAGCACTTTGGGAGGCTAAGGCGAAGGAATCACCTGAGGTCAGGAGTTTGAGACCAGCCTGGGCAACATGGTGAAACCCCGTCTCTACTAAAAATACAAAAATTAGCTGGGTATGGTGACAGGTGCCTGTAATCCCAGCTACTTGGGAGGCTGAGGCAGGAGAATCACTTGAATCCGGGATGTGGAGGTTGCAGTGTGCTGAGATCCTGCCACTGCACTCCAGCCTGGGCGACAAAGCTAGACTCCATCTCAACAAGAACAACAAAAAAGAAATCAAAGTAGGCCAAGGAAGAAGTCTGGCTTTGACCAGGTTCCATGGCCTCTGCGGTGACACAGGAGAGAGTGTTGACAAGGACGTGCTGTTCAGGAATCTCCCATTATCCAGTGACAGCTCCATTCCTCTTGCCCAGCTTTGCTTAGAGCTCTGGGCTGGCTTCACTCTGGCTCTGAGTCCCTGTGAGCCACAGGGTATGGTCCACTTGCAACAGTAAACCTGTGCCAGCCAGCTGGGGCTGGAGAGAAGGAAGGGCTGGGATGGCAGCCAGCCCAGCTGGGCAGCAGGGAGGCCATGGAGGCCCAGGGTCTCGGGGCAGCCCCACTGCGCCCCCCTGGCGGCTGAAGAAAGCTCCTGGGCGTGCCTAGACCACCAGCTGACCTTCTGCACAGTTAAGGAGTAGCTGTGACTTGGCTTTCATATGCAGAAATAAATAAATAAATAAATAAATAAACAAATAAATAAATAAATAAATAGAGTAGCCAGGAGGAGTAGCTAGGATGAGGGCCTTGACCAGGGCTCCTTACATATTGTGTCTATTCCCACCCCTAGTAGGCAGATGCAGGGGCGTCCTGCTCTCACGGCAGGGAAAGCCGAGCTGCACCTGCAGAAGGTTGGGGGAAGGATTAGCCACCTCGAATCCCCTGTAGAGAAGAGCTCCTCTCCAGCCCCGTGGCCCTCAGCCCTCAGGCATTGTATGTTCTGGCCAGGAGTCCTGGTTGTACACCGGCTGACCTAGAGCTTCAATTTTCCCAGCCCTAGCCTAGCCTGGTGTAAGCTCGGGGAAGGCGGCAGTTGTAACAGTACTAACTGCACAGCGGTGCCCTTTCTTAATAATAACAAGGACAGCTGGGGGTGGGTGGGTGTGTACTGGGAGTGGCCACGACCTTTGAGCACGCTGTCTGAAAACACCACAATTTCAACAGTTGTTTTGTTTTTGTTTTTGTTTTGAGACAGAGCCTCACTCTGTCACCCAGGCTGGAGTGCAATGGTGCGATCTCTGCTCACTGCAACCTCTGCTTCCCGGGTTCAGGTGATTCTCGTGCCTCACACTCCTAAGTAGCTGGGGATTTCAGGCGCGCGCCCCCACGCCCAGCTAATTTTTGGATTTTTAGTAGAGACGGGGTTTCACCATGTTGGCCAGGCTGGTTTCAAACTCCTGACCTCAGGTGATCCGCCCACCTCAGCCTCCCAAAGTGCTGGGATTACAGGCGTGAGCCACTGTGCCCGACCTTCAACAGTTTTTAAGGTGATCTGTTGGCAGTTAAGACTTAGATTTTTTTTTTTTTAAAAGACATCTTTTCAACAAACAGTACTGGGACAACTGGATATCCACATGCAACCTGATATAAAATGAACTCGG
>NW_016817546.1:723075-727604 GCF_001698545.2 Rhinopithecus bieti | reverse complement strand
AAAAAACAAAAAAAACCCAAACTTCTCTCTTTTTTTTTTTTTTCTTTTTTATTTTTGAGACAGAGTCTCTGTCACCCAGGCTGCATTTCAGCAGTAATCATAGCTCTCTGCAGCCTCGAACTCCTGGGCTCAAGGCATCCTCCAGCCTCGCCTCCTAAAGTGTTGGGATTACAGGCGTCAGCCATCATGCCTGGCCTCCTCTTCATCCTGAGCACGAAAACATCGGAACTCAGAGGTAGGTTGCTGTGTGCCTTATGTGAGGTACATTAAAACCACACGGTGTGGACCATGGGGCTCATTCATGCCTGGGGCACCTGTTGTGTACCAGGCACCTTTCTTGGTGCAGGATTCACTGCAGTCAGCAAAATAAAGTCTAATGGAGCTTACAGTATAATTAAGGAAGAAAAAATAAAAAGCAGATACATAACATTTCAGGTGGTGTTAAGTACCTTGCAGAAAATAAAGCGGGGTATGGGGTAGAGCATTGGCTGGGGAAGGGCTGGGGTGTATGTATGTGCATTTTGGGGAGATGGTAACACCGCTTTGCCTCGAAAGTGTTTCTCAAAGCATCAGAGCCCCAGCATCCTAATAGTCTGGAAACCCATTAACCAGCAGATACACTTAAACTCTGCAGAAGTCAAGACCTCCCTAGCATTGTGGCCAGAGCCAAAGTTAAAGCCAAACAGCTCCAGGGTCTCTTTTTTAATAAGGTACCACTTCACACCTACTAGGATGGCCATAATTTACACATGCAAAATAGCAAGTAATGAGAATGTGAGGAAATTGGAACCCTGCTATATGACTCGTGGGAATAGAAAATGGTGCAGCCACTCCGGAAGGCAGGTTGGTGGTTCCTGAAAATGTTAAACATAGACTCCCCACAAGACCCAACAACTCTGCTCATAGGTATTGACCCTGAAGAACTGAAAGCAGGGGCCAGGTGCAACGGCTCGCGCCTGTAATCCCAGCGCCTTGGGAGGCTGAGGTGGGAGGATCCCTTGAGCCCAGGAGTTCTAGACCAGCCTGGGCAACATAGGGAGACCCTGTCTCTATAAAATATTAAAAAATTAGTGAGGTGATCACGCTACTGAACTCCAGCCTGGGCGATAGAGCAAGACTCCATCTCAAAAAGAAAAAAAGTTAAAATGATAAATCTCGTCTTATTTTACTACAATTAAGAAAAAAGACAAGGACATTGTCTTGCTCAGTAACCTTTCCATAACAGCATCAGGAACCTGGGAAAGGCTGAGACAGTGGCGAGGCTGTGGTCTTTCCTTAAAAAGGTGCAGTCATGGTGGCAGTCGGGTGGCCAAGAGACAGCCTGGAAGTAACTGTCTTCAGTTAGCACCAGTCTCAGAAGTGGTGACTGTGCGCGGGTGATGATGGAGGGTTTTTAATTGCTCCTGAATTAATGTGCTTACTTCTCACCCCTGGGGCGACGGGGTTTAATTACTGTCTTAGGTCACATATGCAAATGAGTCTGCTATCACTCCTGGTCCCAGTGGACAGCAGCCCGGATTACCCAGCCCTTGCACATTGCAGCAAGACCAGCGGGAAGAAGCTGCAGTGCCCCTGGCCAGGCTGGCCTGTTAGAGCTGAAGCCGATGAAGGTGATGTGATGCCTGCCTCCCCGTGCTGGGTCTGGATGAACTGAAGAGTTCAAGGTTGCCAGGGGAGTCCTTGATTCTTAAAGCACTGGGAGACCAGCTGTCAATGCTGGAGAAACCCCAGAAGCCCTGAATTCGTGAGTACCTGGGTATGGAGGAGTGTAACACAAAAGGCAAGAACTGGGAAGCCAGCAACCTGAAGAAGAGGCCATGGATGAGGGGTGCAGACCCAAAAACCTTGGGGGCTGGGCAGAGAGGGAAGAGAAGCAGGCAGGAGAGACCTCAGCTGCCTAAGGGGGTGGTCAACTGCTGCCTTCCGGGAATGCAGTGTCGTCCATTTTCCAATCCCTCAGAACCCAGAAACTAGGGCCAGGCACGGTGGCTTATGCCTGTAAACCCCGTACTTTGGGAGGCAGGAGGATTGCTTAAGCCCAGGAGTTGGAGACCAGCCTGAGTAATACAGCAAGACCTTGTCTCTAAACAAAAAGTTTTAAAATTATCCAGGCATTGGCTGGGCAAGGTGGCTCATGCCTGTAATCCCAGCACTTTGGGAGGCCGAGGCGGGTGGATCACAAGGTCGGGAGTTTGAGACCAGCCTGGTCAACATGGCGAAACCCTGTCTCTACTAAAAATACAAAAATTAGCCAGGTGTGGTGGCGGGTGCCTGTAATCCCAGGTACTCAGGAGGCTGAGGCAGGAGAATCGCTTGAACCCCGGAGGCGGAGGTTGCAGTGAGCCAAGACTGTGCCATTGCACTCCAGCCTGGGTGACAAGAGCAAGACTCTTGTCTCAAAAAAATAAAAGAAAATAAAATAAGCCAGGCATGGTGGCATGTGCCTGTAGTCACAGCTACTCAAAAGACTGAGGTGGGAGGATCCCTTGAGCCCAGGAGGTGGAAGATGCCATGAGTCCTGATAAGCTGCAGCACTCAGTCTGGGTAACACAGTGAAAAAAACCCCAGAAATTGACAATTTTACATGAAGTTAGTTTTTTTTTTTTTTTTTAGATATTGGCAATTAATTAAAATAAACCACACACACAGAGTAGGCTGCCTGGGGAAGGGATTGGGTGGGGATTGAGTGGGAAGGGACCCAAGGAACTTTTGGAAGTGCTGGAAATATTCTGGTTACCCAAGTGTATTTGTTAAAATATGTCACACTGATATGGTTAGGTTTTGTGTCCCCACTCAAATCTCATCATAATTCTCATAATCCCCACGTGCCGAGGGAGAGACCAGGTGGAGGTAATTAATCATGGAGCCAGTTTCCCTCATGCTGTTCTCGTGAGAGTGAGTTCTCACAAGATCTGATGGTGTTTAAAATTTTTATTTATTATTATTATTTTTGAGATGGAGTCTTGCTGTGTCGCCCAGGCTGGAGTGCAATGGCACGATCTCGGCTCACTGCAGCCTCCACCTCCTTGGTTAAAGCAATTCTCCTGCCTCAGCCTCCCGAGTAGCTGGGATTACAGGCACCTGCCACCACGCCTGGCTAACTTTTTAGTAGAGATGGGGTTTCACCATGTTGGTCAGGGTGGTTTTGAATTCCTGATCTCCGGTGATCCGCCCACCTCGGCCTCCCAAAGTGGTGGAATTACAGGCGTGAGCCACCGTGCCCAGCGAGATCTGATGGTTTTATAAGAGGCTCCTCCCCCTTTGCTCAGCACTTCTCCTTCCTGCCACTGTGTGAAGAAGGTGGCTGTGCCCTTTGCCCTCCACCATGATTGTAAGTTTCCTGAGGCCTCCCCAGCCATGCTAAACTGAGCCAATTAAACTTCTTTCCTTATAAGTTACCCAGTCTTGGGCAGTTCTTTATAGCAGTATGAAAACAGACTAATACACACACCATACACTTCAAATGGACATCTGTTACTGAATGTCAATGATACCTCAATAAAGTTAATTAAACAGAAAAGGGAATTGGGAATGGGAAACTCACAGAAGCCCAAGGAGAAGTGCTGGAACCTAGAATCAATTTACAAGGTTTTTTTTTTTGTTTTGTTTTTTTGAGTCAGGGTCTCACTCTATCACCCGGGCTGGAGTGCAATGGCACAATCTTGGCTCACTGCAACCTCCACTTCCCAGGTTGAAGTGATTCTCGTGCCTCAGCCTCCTAAGTAGCTGGGATTACAGGCGCACACCACCACACTCATCTAATTTTTATACTTCTAGTAAAGATGGGGTTTCGCCATGTTGGCCAGGCTGGTCTCGAATTCCTGGCCTCAAGTGATCCACCCATCTCAGCCTCCCAAAGTGCTGGGAATACAGGCCGAAACACCTTCCTCCCCTTTCCTTATGTGCTGCACCTCTTCTTATCTAAGTATATTGGCACCTGATTGTTCAGCTGAATCGTTTTATTCCGCATGGGAGCCCGAGTTAGTGTGATCATTTATAGTACTATGTGTGCTCATCCTTGTGTGGTCATACTGTTGTGTTTTTAGCGCCCTTTTATGGCTGAAGAAACTGAAGCACAGTTGGGGGAAAAGCCAGAATCCAGAGTCACACAGCCTGGCTCTGTGTTCTCTGACACTGCTGCCTGCACTGTGGCTGCTATCCGGGAGCGGCTGCTGGGAACCCGCTGCTTTGGGGACAGCTGGTGTGGATGCATCTACAGGCCCTAGTATGGAACACATTGCTAAGAAGCAGGCTCCTACAACAGCCCCGTGGACTGTGTTGGTGGCATTCAGAGGCCACCTTCCTGCCTCGGCTGCATTCATTCAAATGAAAATTACCAGGACTTTGGGCTTTTCGGGGAAAGCCTGGCTGCCTCTCATTGTGTCCTTGAAAGCTTGGCATTCTAGCCCTGCCTGGTTATCACCACCTCTGAAATTCATTTACTTGTTACACCAGTGGTTTTCAAGTCTGGCTGCACACTGGAGTCAGCTGGGGGTTCTTTAAAAAATACTGATGCTGGCCGGGCGCGG
>NW_016817546.1:712505-722634 GCF_001698545.2 Rhinopithecus bieti | reverse complement strand
AAAAAAAAAAAAAAAAAAATTGATGCTTTGGGTTCCACCTGGAGGTTCTGACTTAATTGACCTGGCGCGAGTCCTGATATAGAAGCTTCAGGGCCGGGCGCGGTGGCTCAAGCCTGTAATCCCAGCACTTTGGGAGGCCGAGGCGGGCGGATCACGAGGTCAGGAGATTGAGACCATCCTGGCTAACATGGTGAAACCCCGTCTCTACTAACTACTACAAAAAACTAGCCGGGCGAGGTGGCGGGCGCCTGTAGAGGCAGGAGAATGG
This sequence comes from Rhinopithecus bieti, assembly GCF_001698545.2. NCBI lineage: Eukaryota > Metazoa > Chordata > Mammalia > Primates > Cercopithecidae > Rhinopithecus > Rhinopithecus bieti. The sequence continues at coordinate 722,366 of NW_016817546.1, read as the reverse complement.
CGTGAACCCGGGAGGCGGAGCTTGCAGTGAGCTGAGATCCGGCCACTGCACTCCAGCCCCGGCCACAGAGCGAGACTCCGTCTCAAAAAAAAAAAAAGCAGCTTCAGAAGCCTCCCAGGTGATTCTAATGTGACCACGTTTCAGAATCATTGCTTTAAACTTTCAATTTACCATTTTTTGGAAGACAGGGTCTTGCTTTGCTGCCCAGGCTGGAGTGATCACAGTTCACAACTCCTGGCTCAAGCAGTCTCTCCACCTCAGCCTCCTGAGTAGCTGAGACTACAGGGGCCATGTCACCATGCCCAGCTACTTTTTTACTATTATTTTCAGCTGGGTGCAGTGGCTCACACCTGTAATCCCAGCACTTTGGGAGACCAAGGCGGGCAGATCACCTGAGGTCGGGAGTTCAAGACCAGCCTGGCCAACATGGTGAAACCCTGTCTCTACTAAAATACAAAATTAGCTGGGCGTGGTGGTGCGAGCCTGTAATCCCAGCTACTCTGGAGGCTGAGGCACGGGAATCACTTGAATCCAGGAGGTGGAGGTTGCAGTGAGCTGAGATCATGCCACTGTACTCCAGCCTGGATGACAGAGTGAGATGCTGTCTCAGAAACAACAAAATAAAACAAAACCAAACTATATATATAAATAGTTTTTTTTTTTTTTTCAGCCCAGGCTAACTCCAGACCTATCTTAAATGTTTCACTGAGAATGGCTTTCTCAAAACGTATTCATGTTGCCTGTCCTGCTTCAGACAGGCTCCACAGGAAAGGACCCAGAGGCCTGCACTTCTGCTCAGCTCGTATCTGCCAGTCAGCGGCAGGAATATGCTTCGTTTCTGCTGGGTCAGGAAGTTTAGTCACAGTTGGCTTTCCTTATTTGGGGCCCCTGTGTCTCCAGGGTCAATGTGGTAAACCGCTCAGTCCAGCCTGCAATGGAAATAGCTCCAACCCCAGTCCAGCAGCCTCCTTTCAGGGTGGTGCTGACTGGAAGGGATCCTGTCTACCTGTGTTTGCCATCTAACCTCAAGAGTGATAAATGAGGTTTACCTCACAGTCAGGAAATGTTGACATTAAACCAAACTGAAAAATACTCATGCTAACTTGATGTCTTCGAGTTGAGATAAACAAGATGTAGAACATGCCAGTAACTGTCAGACCCAGTTCCGTGATTTACTTCCCTCCAGGATCAGTTCTCAGATACTGGTCATGAAAACCTGGACAGGGTTATTATCTGGGGTTTTATGTGGGATGACTGCATTAAGTTAGGCAGGAGAATGACTTTGTTACTGTCATTATCTGGAGATTAAGTATCGTTTAAGGAAATGTGTATGGGTGTAGAGCTGACAAGGGGGGAACCATGATGGCTTTCATATGTCAATTTGACAAGTCACCAGTTATTCAATCAAATACTAATCTAGGTATTACTGTGAAGCTATGTTGCAGAGGCAATTAAAGTTACTAATAAGTAGATGCTGAGGAATTATCCTAATTACTCTAGATCTGCCCAACTCCATAAACGAGGTAGGTGTTTTTTATTTTTTTGACAGTCTCACTCCATCACCCAGGCTGGAGTGCAGTGGCGCAATCTCAGCTTACTGCAACCTCCACCTCCCGGGTTCAAGCAATTCTCCTATCTCAGCCTCCCAGGTAGCTAGGACCACAGGCACACACTACTCCTGGCTAATTTTTCTGGTATTTTTAGTAGAGACTGTGTTTCGCCATCTTGGCCAGGCTGGTCACAAACTCCTGACCTCAGGTGATCCACCCACCTCGGCTTCCCAAAGTGCTGAGGTTACAGGTGTGTAAGCCACTGCGCCCGGCCAGTGAGGTGGTCTTCAAAGCCGAGGTTTCAAGAGAGAAATTTCACCTGTGAAATGGTAGCTTCACCCAAGCCCCTGGAGTTCCAGCCTGCTGCTGGCCATCGCCCCTTCCCAACGGGCAGCCCTGTGAATGTCAGACATGCTTACCCAGGCTCCACAATCACAGAAGCCAGTTATTTTTGAGAAAGGCTCTCACTCTGTCACCCAGACTGGAGTGCAGTGGTGCGATTTTGGCTCACCGCAGCCTTGACCTCCTGGGCTCAAGCAATCCTCTGGCCTCAGCCTTCTGAGTAGCTGGGACCACGCCGACATGCCCGGCTAACTTTTCTATTTTTTGAAGAGTCAGGGTCTCGCCATGTTGCACATGGCCAGTCTTGAACTCCTGAGCTCAAGTGATCCTCCTGCCTCAGCCTCCCCAAGTGTTGGGATTACAGGCATGAACCACTCACTGCACCAGGCCACCAATTCTTAATATCCGTACCTCTCCTTACTGGTTCTGCTTCTCAGGTTAAATCCTGAGATAAACAATGAACAAGAATGTCCACAAGAGGGCTCCCCAGATCCCTGACTGTGCATTGGAACGCGCAACTTAAGATACTTCTTTTAAGGAGAAAAATCAAGTAATAGAATATGAGACCTCCTCAAGGTGCAGATGGCAACCAGTTTCTCATCTCTTTTATTTTTATTTTTTTGAGATGGAGTCTCACTCTGTTGCCCAGGGTGAAGTGCAGTGGCGTGATCTCGGCTCACTGCAACCTCCATGTCCTGGGTTCAAGCGATTCTCATGCGTCAGCCTCCTGAGTAGCTAGAACTACAGGCGCATGCCACCGCACCCGGCTAATTTTTAATTTTCTTTTGAAACGGACTCTTGCTCTGTCACCCAGGCTGGAGTGCAGTGGCGCAATCTCGGCTCACGGCAACCGCTGCCTCCCGGGTTCAAGTGATTCTCCTGCCTCAGCCTCCTGAGTAAATGGGACTACAGGCATCTGCCACCATGCCTGGCTAATTTTTGTATTTTCAGTAGAGACACGGTTTCACCATATTGGCCAGGCTGGTCTCGAACTCCTGACCTTGTGATCCAGCAGCTTCAGCCTCCCAAAGTGCTGGGATTACAGACGCGAGCCACTGCACCCAGCCTCATTTTTGTATTTTTAGTACAGGCGGGGTTTTGCCATATTGGCCAGGCTGGTCTTAACTTCTGACCTCAGGAGATCCGTCTGCCCTGGCCTCCCAAAGTGCTGGGATTATAGGCATGAGCCACCCACCACACCTGGCTTCATCTCTCACTTTTAAATAAACATATTCTTCGCACCCTGTGTTCAGCATTACCCTAGAACAGTACTTTCTCCAACATGCAAGTTTTCCATCTGCATAATCCAATGCAGCGGCACCAGATACAAATGACAGCTTTGGAGCACCTGAAACCCGAAGCTCGAGAAACCGAGGAGTGGAATTCACTCATTCAAATCGGGTCCTGGGGTCTTCTCGATGCCCTTCTACCTTCCTGCCCAGAGTTCCCTTTTAATCCTTCTTTCACCTGCTTTCCCCAGGAAGAGACCCTATGCCAGCTCTTCCCAGGATGGTCACCTTTACCCTGGAGTCTTTCTGGTCTGAACAATATGGCTGTGTAACCTAGTAGCTACCATTCTTAAGATAATCTACAAATAGGCCTGCATTTGAAGTTTCTTCCAAACAAGGTGTCTCACTCTGCCTCCCAGCTTAGGCTCCCTGTTGTGACCCCACTACCCTAGAGGGACTGTGTATGTTGCTTTTCTTGCCTTTGCCTCTAGTTCTCTTCCCAAGGACCCAGGAAAATGTCCTCAATAGATCCTCATCCCTTGCTGTTACGACACCAAACCTTAGTTCTCAAAGGCCAACACCCTTTCGCCAGGCCCCCTGAACATTAAGGACAGACCCAGATTGTTCCAAACATACACAGGCACACGGAGTATTCTCATGGGTCACTGAGGCTTTTTATTTTAAGCACAAAATCACCGGGCATCTTGCCTGTGGCCACCCCGGAGATGACACGAGGCTCACATGACTCCAGACACTGGGTGGAAAGTAAGGCAAGAAAACAGTGATTTGGGCCAATTACACGATGGCAAAGCTAGAGCTGCCAAACAGGGCTCCGGGGAGCTTGGTTCTGTAGAAGTTCTAAGGAAGCGGCACGGACTCCACGGCGGTGGGTGAGGGGCGCTAACTAGCAGGGACCCCTGCAAGCGTTGGTCGGGGCCTCGAGCTGCCCGAGCTGACAGAAGGGGAGGGATCTATTTAGCCAACAGGTGACCGAAGGGCTTGCCTGCCCACAGCTTACTTGGCCAGGGGGTTTCTGAAGTTCCTGCCGGCAAACTTAGCCTTGCTGCCCAGCTCCTCTTCAATTCTTGGGAAGGAGAAAGATAAAAAGATGGGGAGGAAAAAAAGAAAAGTCAGACCTCAAGTTGTAAGTTTTCCCGTCCTAGATGTGGTCAGACACAGCCCCACTCCTGGGAAGTTGAGAATACAGAATTTGTCCACCTTCTTTAAACCCTCTAAACTTGTGCTTCTCTGAGAAGCCAGATTTGGGAGGCCAAGGTGGGAGGATCACCTGTGGTCAACCTGACCAATATGGTGAAACCCCGTCTCTACTAAAAATTCAAAAAAGATTAGCCAGGCATGGTGGTGGGCACCTGTAATCCCAGCTAGTTCGGAGGCTCAGACAGGAAACTGCTTGAACCTGGGATGCAGAGGTTGCAGTGAGCCAAGATTGCACACCTCTGCACTCCAGCCTGGGCGACACAGCGAGATCCGTCTCAAAAAAATAAAAATAAATAAAATTCCCCAGCAAAAAAAGAATGGGAGTTTGAGGCTATGACTGCCCCACTACACTCCAGCCTGAGTGACATGGCAAGACCCTGTCTCAAACAAACAAAATAACAAAAAAGCCCTGTGTCTACTGTTCACCTGCTGCTTTGTGTGTGTATGAAAATTTCCATGGCCGGGCGCGGTGGCTCACGCCTGTAATCCCAGCATTTTGGGAGGCCGAGACGGGTGGATCACAAGGTCAGGAGATCGAGACCATCCTGGCTAACACGGTGAAACCCCGTCTCTACTAAAAAATACAAAAAAAACTAGCCGGGCGAAGTGGCGGGCGCCTGTAGTCCCAGCTACTCGGGAGGAACCAGGAGGCAGAGTTGCAGTGAGCTGAATCCGGCCCTGCACTCCAGTCGGGCGACAGAGCGAGACTCCGCCTCAAAAAAAAAAAAAAAAAAAAAAAAAGAAAATTTCCAGGATACAGTTTTAATGAAGGGGTAACAGGGGAGAACTTAGGAAATGGGTGTTCTGTTTCCCTACAAGTCCAGAAAATAACTAAAAAGGGGGTTCGTATCCCAGTGGTGCCTGAGTCAGTGGGGGAGTGGTATATTATTGGCTGAGCACAGTGGCTCACGCCTGTAATCCCAGCACTTTAGGAGGCTGAAGTGGGCGGATCACCCAAGGTCAGGAGTTCAGGACCAGCCTGGCCAACGTGGTGAAGCCCCATCTCTACTAAAAATACAAAAATTAGCCGGGTGTGGTGGTATGCCTGTAATTGCAGCTACTTGGGAGGCTGAGGTGGGAGAATTGCTTGAACCTGGGAAGCGGAGGCTGCAGTGAGCCGAGGTCGCGCCATTGCACCCCAGCCTAGGCAACAGAGCGAGACTTCATCTCAAAAAAACAAAAACAAAAAGCGGGTGGCGGGGGGACGGGGGGACAAGTCTCCTGGTGTTCAGGGGCTTCCCAAGGACACGGACAGGAAAGGGAGACCAGAACAGCCCCACAGCGCTGAGAAGTGGAAACCCAGCCATGTGCCCTTCGACTTTTTCCTCCTCTCTCCGAGCCCTGGCTCCATATCCACAAACGGGTTAAATGTGCTGAAACAGATCATGAAGAGGCTCTCTGAAAGCTCTAAGAAAGTCATGGGGCCAGGCGCGGTGGCTCACACCTGTAATCCCAGCACTTTGGGAGGCTGAGACGGGCGGATCACGAGGTCAGGAGATGGAGACCATCCTGGCTAACACGGTGAAACCCCATCTCTACTAAAAATATAAGAAAATTAACCGGGTGAGGTGGCAGACGCCTGTAGTCCCAGCTACTCGGGAGGCTGAGGTGGGAGAATGGCGTGAACCCGGTGGGGCGGAGCTTGCAGAAAAAAAAAAAAAAAAAGTCATGGATCAGCTGTCAAAGGGGGTCCCTTTCTCTCTTATGGGAAGAGGGCAGCACTGTGCGGAGCAGGTTTCTGCCTCTGATGGCACTGCAGGGGGTGGGGTCTAGGCCTAACTCTGCCCTGATCTAAGCCTGCTCAGGGCCTGGCTGTCTGCACTGTGCACCTGCCCCTGTACCAGTTCCCAGAGCCAGGAGCTCCTGGGGGAGGGCAGTGCCTACACTGAGTGCAGCCCCAGCTGGTAAACCACAGGCCCCTTGTTCTCCAGAGCCCTCCTTACCTGAGAAGCTGGTTGTACTTGGCCAAGCGCTCAGATCGGCAAGGGGCACCAGTCTTGATCTAGGAGAAAAGAAAGGCCATTTGCTTATAGTGAACAGGCTTTGCAGGCATTTCTGGCAGGGAGAGGGTGTGATGTCAGAGAGAGAATTTCTAGAGGATCTGAGCCTAGGAAAGGGGGGGCTACAACATACAAGCAGGGCCCTCATGCCCCCATTCTGTTCAGGCTCAGAAACCAGGGCAGCAACTCAGGGGACATGAGCAAAACGGGGACAGACACGGAGTTTCACTGGTTTTGGGTCTTCCAGGAAGTTGAGGTCAGAGAGAAGAAAGGAGGAGACGCTCATTCTTACCTGACCAGTGCACAGCCCCACAACCAGGTCAGCGATGAAGGTATCTTCAGTCTCCCCAGAACGATGAGACACCATGACACCCCAACCATTGGCCTGGGCCAACTTGCACCTGGAAGCCAAGAGACAACCCGGATGGCATGACCCCATTTTCTGGTGCCACAAACCCCAATGCCATTACCTCTCGGTGCCAGCAGGAGAGCAGTGAAGGGGCTGTTAATGGCTAAGGCTCTCCATGCCTGGGCTCTGTCAAGAGCACAGAGGACAACCCTCACCCTCCTCTGAACTCTTCCACCCCCAGGACCTTGTTAGCCCTCTTTATAGTTGAAACACTGGGTTCAGCCTCCCTTGATGGGAGAAAGACTAGTGTTCTCTGACTGAGCTCTTCACAGAATACATCTGCTTGCTATGTTGCCCAGGCTGGTCTTGAGCTCCTGAGCTCAAGTGATCCTCCTGCCTTGGCCTCCCAAAACGTTGGGATTACAGGTCCAACATTTTGGGCCTGTGATTTAAAAGGCTCCCGAGTTCAAACACAAAACCTGTTAAAATTCCAAGGTGTCCTACATTCTGGCCAGCAGGATTCCCCATCAACAGAACATAAGGGCCCTTTTCTGATTCACAAGCCGTAGCTGCAGGAAAGCTGCTTGCCTGGGAAGACACTTACGCCTGAAGGGACTCGGTCACAGAGCCAATCTGGTTGACTTTGAGCAGGAGGCAGTTGCAGGACTTCTCGTTCACGGCCTTGGCAATCCTCTTTGGGTTGGTCACTGTGAGATCATCCCCAACTACCTGGATTCCTGCACTGGCCGTGAACTTCTGCCAAGCTCCCCAGTCATCCTGGTCAAAGGGATCTTCAATAGACACCACTAAGGAAAGGAGGGATACGCCTCATCAGTGTGATCCTCCCAGTGTGCTCCTCTGCAATGCCCAGCCTTGCTTCCCCCAGACTTGCTGCTCGCCTGGCCTCACACTGCCCAAAATTATAGGACAGGGATGGCTCCCCAACTGATCCTTGAAACAATGTGCTCCACCAACCTACTCCTGCAGCAGGGGACAAGTCACCCACAATCCTGGGTCAATAGTTCTAAAACAAAAAATCTCACTCTGTCACCCAGGCTTGAGTGCCGAGGTGCAATCATAGCTAACTGCAGCTGCGAAATCCCAGGATCAAATGATTCTCCCACCTCAGCCTCCTGAGTCGCTGGGACTACAGTGGTTTCCCACCCACCCAGCTACTTATTTTAATTTTTTTGCAGAAATGGAGTCTTGCTATATTCCCTAGGCTGATCTCAAACTCAAGTGATGCCGTTTCAGTCTCTCTAAGCGCTGGGATTCCAGGCGTAAGCCACCATATGCCCAGTCTCAAAAAAACTTTTTAAGACCTATAAGAAGAGGACACTTATTTGTCTAGGATGGTTTGAGTTTAGTGCCACTGAAAATCAGAATGGAGCCACAGACTCAGAAGTGAGAAGACCTGAGTTTGGGTCTTGGCTCAACCTTGACTAAGTTGTTTAGGGTAGTGGTTAAATGCACAGACTCTGCAGTCAGATTTCCTGGTCTGAATTCTTGCCCCACTATTTGCTGTGTGCTCTCGGGCAGATTATTCAACCAGCCCATCAGTTTCCTCTCCCGTAGAAGCCACAGTCCCTATCCTGTGTACACACAGAGCCGAAAATGAATATTCCCAGCTCACAGGAAGCATAATACATCTCAGTAACAAGTGGCTGTCCTGATTCTGAAGGCCTGGTTCCCTCGCCTGTCTAATGGAGCACAGACCGCATCTGCTCCTGAGACAGAGACGGGAGATAATCATACCATGAACGACTTACAATGCAATGTCGCTGCTGGCACCCGAGCTCCTCAGCTACACAAGAACCTCTGTGAAGCCCTGTGTATGTATAACTGGGGGGAAGCCCCCTGACGAATCCCCCACGGGAGCCAGAGCTTCAGACACACCCTCCCCATCCCCAGCCAGCCAGATGCTCCAGCTGCCATGCTGCAGGTCAGTGGCAGGAAAGGAAGATGGCATTCCAGGAACACTCACCTGGGTAGTCCTTGATGAAGGACTTGTACAGGTCAGCCAGCTCATCAGGTGAGATGTACCTGCTGGGGTCATCGGGAGACTTGAAGTCCAGGTCATACTTCCCAGACCTGAAGAACTCGGAGGCCGCTACGTCCATGCCAATGACCACCTTATCAGTGTAGCCAGCTTTCCCAATAGCAGTCTTCAGCAGCTCCAGGCCTGGGAAGAGATGGTGGCAACAGGTTTGGAAAACAGGTAGGTTCCCTTCAACAGCTGTTACACATGGACTGTAACACAAAGGTCAAGAGGTGTTCAGGCCCCAACCAGTAGTTCCAATAACGTCAGTACTTTTTTCTGCTTTGGGGCAAGAAGCCATGGGCCAGAGCTCCCGGTGTATACTAAACGGGAAATTCAGCACAGCTTCCAAGAAAGCAGCCTTTCTCCCTGACAAATGCTCCCAAATTTAGTGCCCAGGAACAGCTGTCCTGGCCAAGATACAGTTACAGTAACCAGCTGAGATCAGCTGTCCCAAGGCACAGGCCTTAAATAGAGCTGAAGTGGGATCCAAGAGAAAGAGCAGTGGAGGCAGCCCTGGGTGGCAGGATCCTCCTGCCAGGCTGTGCCGGTGAGAGTTCAGGCTCAGGGTCTGCTGTCCATGTCTAAGATGCCCTGCCAGCAGGACAGATGGACAGACACGTGGCTCCCCAAGCTATTAGGTACTGCTTGAGCCCAGGAGGCAGAAGTTGCAGCGAGCCGAGATTGTGCCACTGTACTCCAGCCTGGGCGACAGAGACTCCATCTCAAAAAAAGAAATAAATAAGTAAAATCAAATGAAGCTCCCCTTTCCCTCCTTAAAACCCTGTTTGAAGGGTCTTGATCTTTACCAACTACAGGTGGAATGAATACCTTTTCCACAGAGGCAGGTGTGGACAAGCCCTGCACAGCGGGAGTCGGTGCTGCAGGGCTGGGTGGGTGGGCAGGCGGGTGGGGATTCCCCAGCGCCTTTACCTTCTTTATTCTCTAGGATGTTGGGAGCAAACCCGCCTTCATCCCCCACATTGGTGGCATCTTTCCCGTATTTCTCCTTGATGACATTCTTCAGGTTGTGGTAAACCTCTGCTCCAATGCGCATGGCTTCCCTGAAGTTTGCTGCACCAACTGGGAGGATCATGAACTCCTGCATGGCCAGCTTGTTACCAGCATGAGAACC
>NW_016817546.1:704343-710637 GCF_001698545.2 Rhinopithecus bieti | reverse complement strand
GGGTTTCACCGTATTAGCCAGGATGGTCTCGATCTCCTGACCTCGTGATCCGCCCGTCTCGGCCTCCCAAAGTGCTGGGATTACAGGCTTGAGCCACCGCGCCCGGCCCAAAAGTGTGATTTCTTAAGAGTGATGCAAAGAAATGGGAGGAGACCACAAGCTCGTTTAGCTCATCACTAAGATCATGGGCCTCTTCCTGAAAGTTGTTAAAGTCTTCAGGAGACTTCATGGTTTTCCCCAGTAAAGACGCCTCCTCGGGCCACTCACATTTATTTTCTGTTCCATCCATCTCGATCATCAGTTTGTCAATCTTCTCTTGTTCTGTGACGTTCAGTTTCTAAGAGGGAGAGGGGAGAATGAGGGGTTGGTGTCACTCTTATCTGCACAGCATTTGCTCCCCTACCATCGAATCTGACTTTGGAACTACGTAAAATAAAAATCAATTCTGTGATGTTTTGTTTTATAAGCAAAAAAAGTGGAGGACAAAAATCAATGGGGAGACAAAAAGCTGCCTTCTGCTTGCTTTGCTGGTGTTTCATTCACCCAACAACGAAACAGAGATGGACGCTCTCAGACACGCTTGTGTCACAAAGGTAACGGTCTACCCAGGGAGTCCAAAGTGACTTTACACCCAAGAGAATTGTCAGGTATGTGCTATGTAAACCACTGCTACAAAGGAACATGGCTTTCATGGGCAATAAATAAGGAAAGCTCATTGTTCACTCAAGCAGGCTGAGCCCTTGAAAGCTGGGCTCTGCTACGCACTCTTGGCTAACCTCAACGACTGCAAATCTCCATCCTCTGATGGGAGGCATGATTTCTGCAGGTAGTCTGAAATCACTTAGCAAAGTGTCTAATAATGGATCAAAATGAGTTAAAGTAACAAAACTGATGTACTAAGAACTGGCTCAAAGTAATCCAATAAAAACCAGCATTACTTTTAATGTTTTAAAAAAATTTTGAGACAGAGTCTCACTCTGTTGCCTAGGCAGGAATGCAGTGTCACCATCTCAGCTCACTGCAACCTCCACCTCCTGGGCTCAAATGATCCTGCAACCTCAGCTGGGACTATAGGCATGTACCACCATGCCTGCCTAAGTTTTGTATTTTTTTTTTTTTTTTTTGCAGAGATGGGCTTCGCCATGTTGCCCAGGCTGGTCTTAAACTCCTGGTCTCAAGGAATCTGCCCATCTAAAGTGTTGGGATTACAGGCGTTAGCCACTGCACCCAACCAAAAATCAGCATTCCATTTTAAACTTACTAATATATTAACAAGGCATTATTTTTATCTATAATATTCTTGGTATAAAAAAATATGCAAAGAAAATCAGCTTTGATCCCATCATGCTATGCTAACAAATGGTGACTTTTGCAGCTTTGTCAAGGCATCACTGGAACAGGCGGGCAGTTACCCAGGCACAGCCTCAGAGGCCAGTTCTCACCAATAGTTTGGTATGGTATGTTTCTCCTAGGGGGAAGAAAATGTTGGGGGATGTCCTGCTCATCGTGTGAGTCACACTACGTAGGGATATGAAGGGACAGAGAACAAAGTATATGTGGAGGTTTCCAGGAGACTGGCAGAGGGTGTTGGAGGCAAAACACTAATGAGAAATTTCGTCTGGGGGCCTATCAGGCAGGGAGTAATTAGAGTGCCACAAAACCCAGGCTTAAACCAACAAGTGGGGGACACAGACAACAAAGGAATTCCTCCTTTTCCCTGTACAGAATGAATTCATGGAGCAGAGGGACTAGATTCAAGAACAGATGGAGACTGTGGCTGGGCTTGGACTGGGCCTAGAGAGTTTTGTTATTTTTATTTTTTGAGACACAGTCTCACTCTGTTGCCCAGGCTGCAGTGCAGTGGCACAATCTCTGCTCACTGCAACCTCCGCCTCCCAGCTTCAAGTATTTCTCATGTCTCAGCCTCCCAAGTAGCTGGGACTACAGTAGAGATGGGGTTTCACCATGTTGGCTAGACTGGTCTCCAACTCCTGACCTCAAGTAATCCATACACCTCAGCTTCCCAAAGTGTTGGGATTACAGGCTTGAGTCACTGCACCTCGCCCAGAGCATTTTTAGACAGGGCTTTTCAAACCAGTCCCATCTGATGAGTGCCACAGGAATGACGGAGGGACGGGCCGAAGGGAGGGTAAATGATAATAAAAACCTGCTGAGTCGGGTGGGTTTGCGAGGTCCCCAGCCCTACTTCACCTCCAGCAGCTCTACTTTTATGTTTGACATATTGAGGTTTCCAGGATGATTTTACTTAACAGGAAGGAACTCCACTGCTAAAGTCAGTAGAATTAAGTCCATGAGAAATTAGTCACCATGGACACTACCACAAACACCCCTGAGAAAGCACTCTTAAAATCTGGATCCTAATTTTCCCAAAGGTCCAGAGAGTTGCAGGGGGGAAAACCACAGGGCTGTGTCTCACTCTTCTGATGCAATTCCATCTGCTCCCAGAAGTGGACTGTGAGGCAGCAGGCAGGTTACAATTATGTCATGCACGGATTGTTCTCATGCATGACAGGGAATCCAATCGGCTTCTGTAGCTCTCAGAATAAGCTCTTCCATAAACAGGAAAGCCCCTGGGATTGGGAGACGCTCTGGTGGTATTAGACACATTAGTTATCAGGAGGCAGGTCCTACCTTGCTAACCAGGGCAGGCGCAATAGTTTTATTGATGTGCTCAACAGCCTTTGAGACACCTAGAAGGAACAATCAAATCAAATTACTTGACATTAATTTTAAAACCAGGCTTGAGCAGCATTGCTAGAGAGCCACTGTTAAGGCTGACCTGGAAGCCCACCAAGGGACCTTCCATGGGGCCTCTTACCCCTCTCCCCTTCCCCCCAGAATCAGAGGACTTTCCGGCCTAGTCTGAGTGCTCCTACCTAGGACCCCAGAGGGTTAGAGCCACACAAACAGCAGCTGGCTCAGAGTGATCTGACCGGTTAGTTTGCAAGACCATGCACTGGAAACACCAGCCGCAGACTAAAGGCTGTCCAATCAGTTACCTGAGTGCACAAGGCTGGTGCCAGGAACTCATTAATATACTTAACAGGTCTGGAGACGCCTGCCCAGCAGAGGAGGATGAAGAAGGAAAAATGAGAGAGACTCAGAAGAGAACCAGTGATTAAGGACTGCGAGTGAGAGACAGCAAGGGAACAGGAAAGCAGAGGAGAGCATTTAGGGGTCATGAGTTCAATCTTCCACATCTTCCACAAATGCTGACTTACTGAGCACTCATTACCACCAAGGCACAGCACCATCCTGCTCTGGGTAAGTCCCCACACAGGCCATTAAACAACGGTGACATGGTAACATGTTTGTGCTTCTTACAGCATTGAAGCGGGACTGAACACCCAGCACCACCACTGCAACACCAGCCCAGTGTTTCGCAACCTGATTTCATCACTGTCCCTCCCCTGCAGCCCGTCTGCAGTTTCCGGGTCCCCCACTGAGAATGTGTGATCTAGCCCTATGTGCTTTTCTGTAATTTGGCCACATGTTCTATCTCTAGAAAGGTCAGTGTTGCACACACACTAAGTCAATTTGAACACAGCCAGAGGCTGCCTCTGCCACAGAGCAGGGCTCCTGTGAGTCAGTCAACAGGAAAATCAGACTAAATGACACATCTGTAGCTCACCATTAAGGGTAAGCCATTGGCTAGACCTTCCCTGGATACTTTCTTGCCCTTGAAGAGGCTGATGATCTGCAGGGCCCACAGAACCCTCCTGGGAGATGGGGAAACTTTTCTTTAGTAAGCAGGCCCTGTTCTCATCCTTGGGTTCCTGTCCTAATCATGAAGGAGTATTTCACAGACTGGGAACAAACTGCAATAGAAGCAAGCATTGAAACTCTCGACCCAGAGCGTGCAGGCTCAGGAACCCTGTAATCCACACACCAACTTTCCTGTCCACAGGGTGGTGCACTGCTTCCATCAACATCATGGGTTACAGGAGGTTTACCTGCCATAAACCTGCAAATGCAAGCCCCACCCAGAGAGCAGGACAGGACTAGGCAAGGCCAGGAGTGGGGCTAGAGGCAGGGAGGCCATAGGCTGTGGGTTCTAAGGCTTACCCTTCCCCATATAGCGAGTCTTATCATTGTCCCGGAGCTCTAGGGCCTCATAGATACCAGTTGAAGCACCACTGGGCACAGCAGCTCTGAAGAGACCTGGATGAGAGGAAAAAAAGACATAGTAGCAATTCAGAAATCCAGTTCCAGCACAATCCCAAGTCCCCTCCCGCCCACAAATGCATTTGTCATTAGGGAGCTGTTTCTTCCTCCTACCAACTGTGTGAATTAAACGCTCTGGTCTGTTCTTCGTGCCTCCCACATATTTATGATCCTGTACTGCAGACTTTACTGCAAAGATTCCTCTAGCAGAAGGAAAGTGCTCTATAGCAGAGCCTACATGCCAGCTGGGGGTCTTGTTAAAATGTAGATTCCGACCCAGGAAAATATGTGTACCTCACAAGCTCGCGTTGGTGCCCTGTGGATTACCCCAGCAGCACTGCCCAAGAGAAATCCAACGCAAGCCACACAGGGAACTGAAGATGTTCTGGTATTTTTTTTTTTTTTTTTGAGAGTCTCGCTGTATCCCCCAGGCTGGAGTGCATGGGGTGATCTCGGCTTACTGCAACCTCCATCTCCCGGGTTCAAGCAATTCTCCTTCATCAGCCTCCCCAGTAGCTGCGATTATAGGAGCATGCCACCACGCCCAGCTAATTTTTGTATTTTCAGTAGAGACAGCGTTTCACTATGTTGGCCAGGCTGGTCTTGAACTCCTGACCTTAGGTATCTGCCCATCTCGGTCTCCCAAAATGCTGGGTTTACAGGCATGAGCCATCACATCCAGGCAGGTACTATATTGATGTTAAGCATAAAATTAGGGGAATTTAACTGGTTCAGGAAGAGTATCTAGCTCATTTGCTTCAGTTTGGACAATGCTAAATGCTATTTTGGGAGTTCTATGCCCAACTGGAAACTGGCAAACAGGATGGATGCGGGGGGAAGGAATAAAGATAATAAAATGCACAGTTTAATAAATGTAAGAAAGTTCCATTCATTTCAATTTCAAAATGTCCACCTCCCAACAATCTTCTAGCGTCTGGGGTCTTTTGTTGCTTTAAAGTTCATTAATTTCCAAGCAGGAAGTCCCACCCATTCACTAAGCAAACCAATCTTATTGGATGAAGGTAATTGTCAGCATCCTGTGAGAGCCTCAGGATTCCCCATAAAGCGTGTGTCCTGGAGAAAATCCACTGTGCTTGAGAGCCCACACAGCAAGCAGCCAAAGGCAGAACACAGGCATTCTTTTGCCCAATGAAGTCGGGCCTCAAGGATCCTTTCTTCCTGAGGGGTAGGGGAGGTGCAAGGGGAAGGGAAGGGCTGGGGTTCCACTGCCAGGCCTGTGACTCACAGACGATGACTCAGCTCCGACTGGCAGTTCTGTGAGTTTAGCACCACTGAGTGATTCTGCCTGAAGCCAACCTCACCCACTCTGTCCATTGCGCCATGTGCTGGAAGTAACACAGGGCTACAGAGGCACTGGATTTTCTTCTTAAAAGAAGGAATTTCACCATTCTCTTATTTTTTCATAAGAAAACTCCTCCTATGGGGATTGGCAGCCAAGCAAAAATGAGAGCCTCTGCACTATTCCAAAGCCCACAGGTAAAAACTGTCCTTGATCCTTGCTGAAGAGTGATTTCTAGACACAGAGATAAGGGTGCTACATTCACGCCTGCTGGCCCTCGCCTCATCTCTTTCCCTCATGGTATCACCTTACTTCAGTGAGCTATCACCTCAACTGACTTAGGAGTCAACTTATGTGGTTTTAAGCCAAGAAGCTGGCAGGGCCAGACGTGGTGGCTCACGCCTATAATCCCAGCACTTTAGGAGGCCGAGGCGGGCGGATCACCCGGGGTCAGGAGTTCGAGACCAGCTTGACCACTATGGTGAAACCCCGTCTCTACCAAAAATGCAAAAATTAGCCGGGCATGGTGGTGCACCCCTTTAGTCCCCGCTACTTGGGAGGCTGAGATAGAACTGCTTGAACCCGGGAAGCGGAGGTTGCAGTGAGCTGAAATCATGCCACCACACTCCAGCCTGGGTGACAGAGCAAGACATCTCAAAAAACAAAGAGCCAGGAAGCAGCAAGACACTGGCTCCATGCCTAAAAATCCCCCAACCCTCACAGTCAGGAATCACAACCTACTAGCATGTGCGGATACAAAAAAAGCTCATATATATATATATATATATATATATATATATATATCTTAT
>NW_016817546.1:701081-704034 GCF_001698545.2 Rhinopithecus bieti | reverse complement strand
TTTTTTTTTTTTTTGCCTAAGGCTCCAACATTTGTAGAAAATCTGTAAAATGAAGCGTGGTAGAAGGAACTCTGGAAACCAAGGTGGCACATACCTTTTGAGGTGAAGAGATCAACTTCAACAGTGGGATTCCCACGAGAGTCAAAGATCTCCCTGGCATGGACCTTGAGAATAGACATGCTGAATTTCTGTAGGAGAAACACACAGTTCATGTTTTCCATAAGCCATAATGCTATATTTGCTTACTCATTCAAGGAATCACTTCTGAGGTTCATGGACTACAAACAATCAGCATTGGACTAAATACTGGATGTAGGAAAGTTGATTAGGGTGGGGGAAAAAGCCCGCTGGAAAGCAGTGGCAATTCTCCTAAGTAAGTAGTTAGGGCCGAGCTCCGGAAGGCCTTAACCTATTTATGCCTAGTGTTCCATTACTGGAACGCTAAGCGTGTGGGAGTTATTTTTATCTGACTGCTCAAGTCATCGCCAAGGCCTGATTTTTCACAAAAAAGATCTGCAACCTCCGGCATAAATGGGTTAAACCGCAACAACTGAGGTCTTGTTCTGTAAGCAAAAAGGAAAAAAAAAGAGAGAGGGAGAGAAAGCCCACAAATGTGTGTGCCCAGGGAGAATCAAATCCAAATAGATGAATGTGTTGCTGGATGCAGAGCAGCCAAGGAGCTGTCTGAAACTGACTACTGTCATGAGTGAACAATGAGGCCTGGCATGGGAATGGAAAGGAACCAAGAACGGACATGAAGGTCACAAGCAAAACCACCTAGGGCGAGGCCAAAAAGAGGGTCGGGGGATGAGGGGAAAATCTGGCTTGCAGCAGAATTAAAACAAAATAGCAAATTAAGTTTGGACATAATTCTTCAGATTAAATTTGAAGTAGCAGCAGAATATTCACTTAGTAGGTATTTAATAATCAGAAATTCTGAGTTTCGAAGTTAGGAACAATGAAGTCCTTGACCATGCGATCTTGGCTACTGCCACTTCCTGGGACTTTCCAATTTCACAGTATTTGGGTCTTCAGTATTGTTATGTCATTAATGACAACATCTTTTATTTTAATTACTTTTTTAAGAGATGGGGGTCTCACTATGTTGCCCAGATTGGTGTCAAACTCCTGGGTTCAAGTGATCCTCCCCTGCCTTGGCCTCCCAAAGCATGCTAGGATGATTATAGGGGTGAGCCACCAGGACCAGCCAATAACGACATCTAATTTCTTCCCAAGGGGGTTTTATAATTTGTAAATAGAGGAAAGATTCTTTGAACACCAGGATACTTCAAGGGAAGGGGCTTCCTTTGACAATACCTTAAAACAAAACAAAAAACCACAAGAATTTGCAGCAATGAAAACAAATAGCAATTCCTCAAAGAAAAACCCTTTCTTTTTTCCTTGGCGCTCTCCAAAGAAACTAACTGAACAACTTATTGAACTGAGGTGGGTGAGACGAACTTAGTGTTTAAAGCCATTATGTAGCGGGGCTCCCCTCCAACATCTTCTCTGGAATGTCCTGAGCCGGTAAATGGCAGATTTTTAACTTTCAAAATTATTTACTGAAGTCACTTCTGTGGCTTTGTTGTCTACGTAACAATGGAGTTTTATTCATTAGCCAAGAAAAGGTACTTAGTTTTTATCTACTAGGTTCCAAAAAGGCAAATTTGTTTAACATATTTAATTTTGCGTTTTGGCAAATTACATACCCGAGTAACATTTCCATCACTGCTAAAAGTTATCTCAGGCCATTTCTAGTTAATATTACCCTGCCCCATCTCCAGGCCACCACTGTGGTATACTTTGTGTATTTCAGTCATACTTTCAAAGGCAATTTTATTAGGGCACCTCGGCATTTTTGTTTTCATTTTAGAGACTTAAAAGTCTTGGGATGTGAAAATAAAGTGTAAGTGATTTTTTGTTTTATTTTTTGAGAGGGAGTTTGGCTGTTCTTGCCCAGGCTGGAATGCAATGACGCCATCTGGGCTCAGTGCAACCTCAGCCTCCTGGGTTCAAGCGACTCTCCTGTCTCAGCCTCCTGAGTAGGGACTACAGGCGCCTGCCACTATGCCCGGCTGATTTTTTTTGAGACAGTCTCACTCTGTCGCCCAGGATACAGCGCAGTGGCAGGATCTCAGCTCACTGCAAGCTCCTCCTCCCATTCTCCTGCCTCAGCCTCCCAAGCAGCTGGGACTACAGGCGCACACCACCACGCCCGGCTAATTTTTTGCATTTTTTGTAGAGATGGGGTTTCACCGTGTTAGCCAGGATGGTCTCGATCTCCTGACCTCGTGATCCGCCCGCCTCGGCCTCCCAAAGTGCTGGGATTACAGGCATGAGCCACCGCGCCCGGCCGATTTTTGTATTTTTAGTAGAGACGGGCTTTCACCACGTTGGCCAGGCTGGTCTCGAACTCCAGACCTCAGGTGATGCGCCCACTTCGGCATCCCAAAGTGATGGGATTACAGGTGTGAGCCACCGCGCCCGGACCATGCACAGCTTTTTTAGTTGCCTAGATGGAACCCCGAATTAGGGACACAGTAAATGAACGCAGCAGTCAGGGCCCCCGTGGGCCCGCAGGGCAAGTGAAGCAACGGACCCTGAGCAGGGGAACAGTGAACAGGAAGCTTTCTTAAAATACATCCTTCTGGCCGGGTGCAGTGGCTCAAGCCTGTAATCCCAGCACTTGGGGAGGCCGAGACGGGCAGATCACGAGGTCAGGGGATCGAGACCATCCTGGCTAACACATGAAACCCCATCTCTACTAAAAATACAAAAAACTAGCCCGGCGAGGTGGCGGGCGCCTGTAGTCCCAGCTACACGGGAGGCTGAGGCAGGAGAATGGCGTAAACCTGGGAGGCGGAGCTTGCAGTGAGCTGAGATCCGGCCACTGCACTCCAGCCTGGGCGACAGAGCAAGAGCGATACTCTGTCTCAAAAAAAAAAAAAAAAAA